>NW_010228492.1:0-365 GCF_000690775.1 Eurypyga helias
GTCCGTGCTGAGGGGCTGGAGGAAGTCACAGCACCCATCAGAACAAAAACAACCGCAAAAAAACCCCAAAACTTAAAAATATCAAAAAAACACATTAGAAATAATAAAAAATGGAATACCCACGAACACTCCCAGCCCCTTTCCCTCAGGTGAGGAGTGCCGTGAGCCCACGGAGGCGATGGCAGTGCTGCCCACGGCACCAAGCCCGTAGCCATCGCGGTGGCCAGAGCAGCCTCAGCCACAGGGGAACGTGGCCTTGTGGTCCCACACGCGACGGGACAACCGGCAATGCCCACAACTGGCAATGCCCAGTCCCGCATCGGTCAGTCAGTCCCACGAGGGACAGAGCAGGATAGCACACACCG
>NW_010228492.1:583-4046 GCF_000690775.1 Eurypyga helias
TTAGTCCGTGCTGAGGGGCTGGAGGAAGTCACAGCACCCATCAGAACAAAAACAACCGCAAAAAAACCCCAAAACTTAAAAATATCAAAAAAACACATTAGAAATAATAAAAAATGGAATACCCACGAACACTCCCAGCCCCTTTCCCTCAGGTGAGGAGTGCCGTGAGCCCACGGAGGCGATGGCAGTGCTGCCCACGGCACCAAGCCCGTAGCCATCGCGGTGGCCAGAGCAGCCTCAGCCACAGGGGAACGTGGCCTTGTGGTCCCACACGCGATGGGACAACCGGCAATGCCCAGTCCCGCATCGGTCAGTCAGTCCCACGAGGGACAGAGCAGGATGGCAGCCCGTGGGCAGGCCTGGCCCAACGCGCTGCTGCGAGCTTGGAGAAGGCAGCACCTTGCTATCAACTGTTGCTCATTACATTCTCTTTCGCTCTGTAATTACGGCCACGGAAAGAACAGCGTACAGCGGGATTGCAGCGGGGTGGAAGGACTTGTGGATATTTTTGGGACGTGTATTTAGAGGCGAAAAAACAGTGGAAATGCATATCACCAAGATAAAGCCCTTAGACGTTCCCGAATGATTCTCAGGGCTGGGACATCATCCCCTTGAAGAGAGCGAGCAAAGGGGCCAAAATTCTGAATCAGTATTTTCACAATCACAGACGTGAAATCAAGTCAGAGTGTCCCAAGCATCTCCGGTGCCTGCCAGCACACCACGGCGGATGCAATGCCAGCAGCGGAGGGGCACTGCTGGGAGGAAAGCATTTGGCAATTTCCTTGAAAGAAATGCTGATGCATCATTCCACTTCAAAGTGCTCTTTTAAACCAGCCCGCGCTGGGCACGTTATCTGCTAAAGCATCCCTGGCTTTTTGCTCTCCGCCTGTCTGTAGGCCAGGATATCGATACGCTGCTATCAGATTCAAGGCTGATTGCTGCATTAAAGCCTAAGTTTGTTGACAAACTAAATGTGCACGATGCAGCTATGCACGACGGGGACAGAAAGCAGCAGGCAGCAGCAGTCCAGCCCAAACCCCTCTCTGTGCCCAGCCCAGCCTGCCGCTCTCCCCTGGGCAGCGTTTGGAAAATTCTGGCCCTTGCGTCACCTTGGACAAAGCTAAGCCTTGGTTTTGCTCCCCATTATAGCCTTCCTGCCTTACATAAATCCATCATTAGCCTTTCTGCTTGTGTTATTTCTCACAATCCCTCTTTATCTCTTCTCTAACCTTTGGGCTGTCCTTTGCCTCCTGCCACTTTCCACTTCCTTCCTGCTTCCTCGGCGAGATGCGGTGTGAAACTCCCAGCTGGTTGTCTACCAAATGCCCTTCTCTCTTGCCCCATCTCTTAGACTCTTTGCAGAAATTAATGCTAACTGCCTTGCTCACCTCTGGTGAGTGCTCCAACCTGAGGATTACTTTCCACTTGACAGGAAACTCTACCCAAAAATGCTATGAAATCCTGGGTTTACATGCACAGTGTGGCCTGTAGTATTTCTGCTGCATGTCTCAGTATCATTTTGTTACATGTGGGTATCACCACCTCTCATTGTCTTCCCTCCACTGAACCCTGCTGCTGGCAGCGTTTCTGTGGGTGCTCCAGTCCCACTTGCACTGTTGTAGGCAAGCGGTTCTTCCCTTGCTGCCGATGGCAGCATCGCATCTTTTCCCCATAACGGCCTTGTGGGTCTAACAGAAGCAACTGCTGGTTTTGTCACTGATATTCCCAGCAGATCTGCTGAGAGGGAAAATGCCACCAGGACAAGGCTACTTTTCAGAGTAGAACCAGATTTACAAGCCCCGAGTTGTTCATCACCAGCCTGATGACTGGTTCTGTAGAAACAGAAACCGTGCTCCAAGCAACTCCCCCCGGCCTCATGCCTTGCTCCTGCTCCAAAGCACCGCACAGACGGGGCGTTTGTGCTACTGCTGACCTGCAGGCTGTCGCTCCTTGCTCTTCTGCATGAAGCCACGTGGCAGAGTAACTCCCAGGAATCGGGAAATTCAATGCCTTGGTGCAACCTGACCATGAACTAGAAACCTGCATTAATATCATCAGTAATAAAAAGTGAACAGGACCTCTTAAGAATAAATTCAATTAAAAAAACCAAACAAAAACCCCAAACAAACAAACAAAGCACAACAAACACAAGAGACAATTAAATGCTATCAGTACAGCTTTCCTCTCCAACAGCCGTAGTCAAACCCCTGCAGCCCAATTCAGGAACCACAGACCTGAACATAAAAACCTTTCAAATGTCTGTGTGCATGCAAAGGATGTTTTGTATTAAAAGGGAAGTGCAAGCGTGAAGGGGGAAGAACTTCCTTTGTTTCAGCAAAGGAAATGCCCTTGTACCCCAGAAGTATGGGGCTGTTCCTGACCTATTCTGTCTGCATCTCACCTCCTATTCTCCCCAGTAATATTACAGATTATTGGGTCTGTAACAATACTACGAAGAGTAATTGCCCCTGCCAGACGTGACACTCAGCAAAGGAAGAGAGTGTTTAAAGTTGAGGCTCAGATTGACATGCTGGCTCGTTTCCTTTAGTTTTGTTTATGCCAGGGTCTCAGCTACAGGTGTGAAGCTGGCAGAGAAAGAAAAAAAAAAAAAAACCTCAAAAGAGAACAGGATTTCTGGTCTGCAGGAAACAAACAGCTTCTTAAAATACGGTTTCAATCTGAATTGGACAATTGGACTCTTTACATCACTTCTTAATTCTCTGAACTGTAAATTCAGAGAAATTATAATTCAGAAAAACTCAAACACACAATATCTTCTCCTCGAAATAATCTCCCAGCTGCTGCTGGAGGAATGGACACCCCTGCCATGTCCATGACTGCGGGAACAGCCAGGCTCAGCAGCCCATGCCATGGCTCCAGAGCCCACCTTCTGCCTACACTTCCCAGCATTTCCCAGCTCTACAGGATGGAGCTCAGAATCCCCAAAGCTCAAGTTAGGCTCCCTGCTATTGAGGAAGGAGGCAACCCTCATCCCTTCCAGCTTCTTGGTTCCTCCACTCCCAACTTCGTGGCGGAAAGCCAAAGCCTGACCCCAGTGTGCTGGACTTTACCAGGACTCCTCTCTTCAGCAGCTCCCCAGCACTTGCTTCAGAGCCAAATAGGATCCCTGCAAACACCAGCTTTCCTTGGCACCAAAACGTTCCCCAAGAGATTTATTTGCTGGAAGGTTTCTTACCTTCTGTAAGGGAACTGCATTCCGCCAGTGCCAGCGGTGCCCGATCGCACTGAGGCTCTAACGCTCAGACACTGGCAACGTTCCCCCAGAATAAGAACACTTTACAAAATTCCCCATGACTTTTGGTTTTTCACATGAACTAGAGATTTTATACATCTCTTCAGTGTCTCTTTAGGGCACAGCCCTTAGCTGAGCGGCAGCAAAGTGACACAGAAGCCCATGAAATGTGCTTGTAATTACAGATGTCCGCCCCCTGCCCCCACCCCC
>NW_010228493.1:0-213 GCF_000690775.1 Eurypyga helias
TCTGTGTCCAGTTCTGGGACTCCCAGCATCAGAGGGATATCAACCGGTTGGAGTGAGTCCAGAAGAGGCCACAGAGATGCTCCGGGGGCTGGAGCCCCTCTGTTGTGGGGACAGGTGAGAGTTGGGGGGGTTCAGCCTGGAGAAGAGAAGGCTCCGGGGAGACCTTATAGCCCCTTCCAGTGCCTGGGGGGGCTACAAGGAAGCTGGGGGGGA
>NW_010228493.1:414-861 GCF_000690775.1 Eurypyga helias
GTGGAAGGTGTCCCTGCCCATGGCAGGGGGGTTGGAACTAGATGGGCTTTAAGGTCCCTTCCAACCCAAACCATTCTGTGATTCTATGAGTGAAGTGGGGCAGCCCACTGCCCGTGCGGGGCCAGGGAAGCCCGGCTGGCATTAAATTAGGGCTTTAATTAAAGCCTAAAATTGACACAAATTCCTTTTCGGAGCTCTTCTTGCCAACAGATTGAAGACCAAGACCTGCACTACTGTTAGTTTTTCTTTTTTAATTAATATCAAATCACATTAAACCCGTTGCAGCAGTGCTGGGATTGACACAACCTCACCTCTGCCTGGCAAGGCCATGGAGCAGATCCTCCCAGAAACCACGCTAAGGAAAACAAGGAGGGGACTGGTGACAGCCAGCATGGCTTCACCAAGGGCAGATCGTGTTTGACGAACATGATGGCTTCTACGATGGGG
>NW_010228494.1:0-805 GCF_000690775.1 Eurypyga helias
CAACCGCGGTACCCGCGGCCTGGACCCCATCGGTCCCCTTGAAGGTTGAGATTCCTCTGCCTTGTCTCCTCCCTGTAGCAAAGCCGTCCAGAGAGGGACGCGGTAACGGCTTTTGCTGGACCAAAACCTGGTTTGGAACCTGGGGATGATGGTTCGCCAAGCAGCCGGCACTCCTCAGCGGCCCGGGGAACAACGGCGCGGGAATCCTGTCGGTTAAGACCTGATGGGCGACTTGTTTCCGTGGGGTGCTGCGTTACGATGGTGAAGGCTGTACAAGTAATTAAATAAGACTCATTTTAGCATTGCACGTGTTATTGATCCCTCGGGACACCGAGGCATGCCAACCCGGTAGGGTGATCTGCTTTGCGCCATGTTGGGTGCAGTTGTGACGCCTCTGGTTGTTTTCTACCCAAAACGGCCCCGTGCTCGGTGGGAGTCAGATGCTGGCGGATGTAAAGCCGCTGAATAGCCGAGGGTCCAAGTTTTGCCTTGCTCATCCCCGCTGTCCGTTGGCTTTCTGCCGGCTCTGGGCCGAGGGTCCCTCACAGGTTTGTTACCGGCAGGCAGGATCGCTCGGGGTTAAACCCCCTGGATCCATGGGTGATGAGGACAACTTCGGGGCTGCATCAGGAGAAGTGTGGCCAGGGAGGCGAGGGAGGGGATTCTGCCCCTCTGCTCTGCTCTGGTGAGACCCCACCTGGAGTGCTGCGTCCAGCTGTGGAGCCTCAACATCAGAGGGATACAGACTGGTTGGAGCGAGTCCAGAGGAGGCCACGGGGATGCTCCGAGGGCTGGAGCCCCTCTG
>NW_010228494.1:912-1423 GCF_000690775.1 Eurypyga helias
GGGCGTCTTTTCCCAAGGGCAGGGAGTGACAGGACAAGTGGTAATAGTTTAAGGGGAAAGAGGGAGGTGGAGAAGGGACATCAGGAAGGAATTCTTCCCGCAGAGGGTGGGAGCACTGGGACAGGTTCCCAGAGAAGCTGTGGATGCCCCATCTCTGGGAGTGTCCAAGGCCAGGCTGGATGAGGCTTGGAGCACCCTGGGCTATGGAAGGTGTCCCTGCCCATGGCAGAGGGTGGGACTGGATGACCTTTAAGGTCCCTTCCAACCCAAACAATTCCATATTTCTATGTTCCCTCTTCTCTTCAGACAGCAGGACCAGGGGCCGACCGCCAGCCCCGCAGCCTTCCTCGCTTTGAGTACGGATGGGGCCGTGCGAAAGCGTGGCGCGTGGCGCTCCTCATCTCCGGTGGGGGCCGCAGCCTGCATCTGGATCAAGTTCTGTGTGCCGAGGCTTCCGAGTTAATTAACGATGGTGGCTGTGCTCGGCTTCCCCTGTAAATAGGTGTGGCCA
>NW_010228494.1:1494-1748 GCF_000690775.1 Eurypyga helias
TATTTGGGTCTCTGAATGGTGTCGTTCTCCCCGCACACCCTGGGTTAGGGCTTTAAATAATGCAGTTGGGGCAACCAGAATTGCTGCTGCCGAATGATTAGCTGATGGGTCATTAAGGCACTCCTGCAGCTGGGAGTAAGGACGTGTCAGTAGTGGCATCCTGAGGCCCCAGCTGAGAGGTTACTGGTGCTGAAGCCGGGTAGGCACAGACCGAATTACGTTCTGGTGGGTGCCAGGGCGCCCGCTTACAGCCG
>NW_010228495.1:0-2554 GCF_000690775.1 Eurypyga helias
CCACAGCACCCATAGCACCCATACCGCTTATACTGCCCACAGGACCCATACCACCTATACTGCCCATGCCACCCACAGCACCCATAGCACCCATACCACCTATACTGCCCATACTGCCCATACCACCCATACCACCTATACTGCCCACAGCACCCATACCGCCTATGCTGCCCACAGCACCCGTGCCGCCTACAGTGCCCCTTCCCTGTGTGCAGCACCCCCCAGTTTGGCAGGCTCGCACCCCCCCGCTGCCTCGAAGCCCTAGAGCGCGGTTTGGTGGTGGATCCCCCAGCCGCAGCCTGGGCAGGGGCCCTCACACCCCACCCAAGAAGGGCTCCACGAACCCCAAGGCACCTTCCCCAGAGGAAGGGGGACGTGGTGAGACAGAGACCCAGTTGATTCGGGGTGGGGGGCAGGCTGAAAGGGCTGAAGTGGGGGCTCAGGGCCAAGCCGAGAGCTGCAGCAGGTCCTGCCATTCCTCGTGATGGAGCTGAGTGGGAAGAAGATGTGTCCAGCACTTCCTTTTGCTCTTCCCAACACCAGAAACTTCAAATTGTACAGAGTCCTGTAAAACAACGTACTGCAAACGAGGGGGAGAAGGGCTGGTCGGCATACCTCCCACAGGGGCTGGGGGATGCAGGGACCCCTTGCATTAACCTGCGAGAGAATTAGCGTTTGTAATTTGCCTCGTAGGAATCCCCGTTTACCTTCACCCTCCATCTCAGTTCGCTGACATCATAGTTATTAGATAGATCATTTTTATGGATTATGTCTCGCAAGGGCAACATTTTAATGAATAGTAGAATTAAATGTTTGCCAGGATTTTTGTACAAGAAATGATCAATCACCGCTGGTCACATCCATCACATTTATTAGGTACCTTCCAGAATCGTTTTCCATAACTTGCAAATTGAAATGAGGTTGAAGTTGAATTTTCTCTCTTCTTCATTTGCCGACGGTAAATATAGTACTTACACGTGCAACACCAGTATCGGTGGGGTTTTCTGTGAAAGTCTTTTATGACACTGGGTGAAATTCTGTGTGTGCAGAACAGTGACAAATCTTTTTCAAAATATTAGGAAAAATGTGGATTTCCTTTTCAAAAACGCCTGGGGAGCTGTGACCTGGCAGACAAGATTTCTTACTCGTTTTCAAGGTCATCATGAGACTACCTGGTTTGCATTTACTATTCATAACGTCCAGCCCCAGGGTTAGATCGAAGATCGAGGTTTTCTCCTGTCACACACACTATCAGTGCCTGAGCTTCAGCGGGATGGCGTCAGGAATGCCACACTTCATTGCCCCGACATCACAAAATCAGCTTTATGTGACACCAGAAACGATGTGCCACACACCCGCTGTGGTGTCGTCTGCAGAGCTAAAGGCAGACAAAGTTTATGGAATTCCAACTGGGTTCACACGGGAACAGAAGTGAACCCCAGTGGACCCGTCAGGGTCACCCCAGTCCAACCAGTCCCAACACACGTACGGGCCATCGTGTCCCTGACCAAATGCCATGAGCTCCGAAGTGTGCTGAGAGCCAGCCATATCCCGGGCTGGATCCAGAGCAGCGTGGCCAGGGGGGCGAGGGAGGGGATTCTGCCCCTCTGCTCCGCTCTGGGTGGACCCCCCTGCAGTTCTGCGCCAGCTCTGGGCCCCAACAGCAGGAGGACACGGAGCTGTTGGAGCAAGTCCAGAGGAGGCCCCGGAGATGCTCCGAGGGCTGGAGCCCCTCTGCCCTGGGGACAGGCTGGGGGAGTTGGGGGGAGTTGGGGGGTTCAGCCTGGAGAAGGGAAGCTCCGGGGAGACCTCAGAGCCCCTTCCAGTGCCTGGGGGGCTACAAGGAAGCTGGGGGGGCTTTTCCCAAGGGCAGGGAGTGACAGGACAAGGGGTAACAGGTTTGAACAGAAAGAGGGAGACTGAGATGGGACATCAGGAAGGAATTCTTCCCAGAAACGGTGAAAACTGAAGTATGTGGAGGAAAGGGTCTCATCACCAACCTCTGAGCTGTTTTGGGCTGATTTCTGCAGAATACTTATCTTTTTTCTGCTGAAGTCAGATCACCAGTTCCACTTCCGTGTAGATTTTAGAAAACCATTATTAAGAAGAAAACAATTTTAAACGTTCACCCTCTGGAGTTGCATCTCGAGGCAGAAGACCTTCCCGAAGTTTTATTTATGTACTGAAGCTGTCCTACCCCGGTAGGGGCGTACCTGCCCGCCGAGCACGCACCGTCACACAATCACACGCGGTGTGCTGCAGCCAGCACGTCCATGGGGAAACAGAACTTCGCCGTGCTCCTGAATTTTCCCTGTCTGCACCAAGGCCTTTCCTAAGTAGCTTTGCTCCTGGCAGTGGAAAATTTCCGTGGGGAGTTTGCAGTACTGAGAGCAGAGGACATGACCTCACAGAGCACACAGGAACGTGTCGCAATGTTACCGGGAAATTTAAAGAAAAAACTGACCCCACTGTGAGTCCGTGAAGCACGGTCACGGTGGGACACTGACCCACAGCTCGGCCTCTGCACGTGCTGCAAGCCCTGAGCTCAGGGCCC
>NW_010228496.1:0-650 GCF_000690775.1 Eurypyga helias
CGCCGAGTGGCATTGCTCCGCAGGGCCGGCAGCGCTGGACTCATGGGCGTACCCGCTTGCTGCCCCTTGGCCCTGGGGACCTGCCCTGCCCCTCTGCCCCGCCACCCCTGAAACTGCCCGCTCAGCCTGGCCACGAAGCCACGGGGATGGACAGCTTCCTCTGACCGGGATTTGGCCAAAGCTACTTAGTGAGAGCCGCGCGGGGCGGGCAGCTGCCAGCTCGGTTGGATAGAGGATACAGGGAAAACTGGGACACAAGGCCAGAGCCCTCCTAACGATGCTGAGTGGGAAAGGGGTTGCCCGGGGTTAAAAGCTCAGCATCTCTTGGTGAACCCCAGGGTTCAGCCACACTGGGTGTCCCACCGCGTCTTCCTGCGTTCCAGTGAACCCCCAGCCTCCGTCTCATTTCCAGAGCCTTTGAGAGACCTTGGAGCCAAATCTCCGCCCTCCACAGGCAGGAGAGAGATGGGAAAAGGGCAGATCCTGCGCGCAGTCGGGATGTAGGACAAGAGCGGGCAGATGGAGGCCGGCAGACGGAGGAGTGCGAGACGCTGTTGGCTGTGACGGGATCTTGGCTCGCTGCTGGTTAAACAGCTGCTGAGCTTATTGGGGCCGGGGTGGGGGGGCTGGGAGGAGGGAGGGGATGGGGA
>NW_010228497.1:0-1123 GCF_000690775.1 Eurypyga helias
CAACCGCTTCCTCCCCTTCCCTAATTCTGCTCCTCGATTTCGGCTCGGTCTGGTTCCAAGTTCAAACTTACGTGTGATAATCTCTCTTTGTGACAAGTGCTGCGGGTTTCCCTGCTTGCGACGGGACATTGCCCTGGCATTTACACTGGCATCGCCTGGAGAGCTGCACTGGTTTGGGGGGGATGTGTAGGGGGGCCGATCCTCCTCCTCCTCTTTTTTTTTTTCCTCTTTCTTCTTCTTCTTCTTCACCGAATTCTTCTTCTTTAAAAAAAAAAAAAGGAAAAAGGAAAAAAAAGCCTCCTTTTTGTTGCTGCTGTGGTGCACTGGATGGGATCCCCTCTCAATTAAAAATCATCATCATCATCAGGAAAAGCTCTTTCTCGCTCTTTTTTTTCTCTCTCTCTTTCACACACTCTGTCTTTTCTCCACTGCTTCTGCCACTTGGACTTCCAGATCTCTTCTTGAACTTAGGAGGATATGCACCGCCAGTGACACTTTTCTCTCTCCCTCTTTCCAGGGTTCTTGGCAAATTGGCAAGTGCGCTTTTCCACCAGGAGGGTAAAAAAGAAGAAAAAAATTTAAAAAATTTAAAAAGCAAAAAAATGCAGCAATAGTAAAAAAAAAAAAAGTATTGGGATTGCCCCAAACACAAAAAATTGCCAAAAAAAAAAAATGCTTTTCAGAGATTGACCCTTGCTGGGTAGCTATATAGAGAGATTTTTTTTGAAAAGGGGTAGCCAAAACTGTGTCTCCTCTTTCCCAGTTCAAGTGGCACTGCTTTGCCCTGGTGCTTTTGGATTGCCAGTGCTCCTGCACCACTTTGCACTCTTCCCCCCTCGCCTGGCACTGGGACTGGAAGGAAGGAAGCCCCCAGTGCAGCTGGGCTGGTGCTGGCTATTACTATTATATATTGCAATGTGAAGATGGCGGAGTCCTGGTTCTCTGGGAGCGCTCTGTCTCTCTATGGCTGGGGCTGCCTCTGTACAATGGGATAAAATTCAAGTTCAAGTGCGGACGTGACGTTTAATCTGCACTAGAGACAAAAAGACCCAGAGAGTAGGAGCACTGGGGGCGACTAGCGGTGGCTTTTTAACATTGTACCCTGCGAGAGAACAAGAAACGC
>NW_010228498.1:0-770 GCF_000690775.1 Eurypyga helias
CTACCCCGCGGCGCGCGGCGGCCGCTTTTAAGACAGTGTCGGTGTCAAACGCACAGTGAATGCTAGAGAGAGGGTGCGGATCTGGGAGCTGAAAAACAAAAAGGCAGAGATTTCAACCACAGGAAAATTAACCAAGAAAGCCAAAGAGACAAAGAAATGTTTGGGTCTGACCTGCCGGCAGGAGACAGAAACCGTGTTCTTCATTCCGTCGCTGAGCGGAAGTTTGTCCTTTGGCAGAGCTGTTGCTCAGAAGAGGTGATCCAGAGATCCAGCAAAGTTCACAGTGCTCTCGCATGCGCGACCCCCCAGGCCCGCCCCTCCACAGCGCTTTACGCTCGCGAGAGTGAAGACCAGCTCTGTCCGACCAGGGAATCAGCTCCGTCTCAAAGCACTGAGCGCTCCGTTTGGCTCCTTCGGTTTGGTGGCTGGCCCAAACCCTCTGCGAGCGCGGGGACGTTTCTCTGCCTGCCCAGCGCTGCTAACACAAGCTGCTCTCAGTCTCCGAGAGGGACGGCGCCGCGTCGTCGGGTGGTGATGGTCACAAATCATGTCTGAGATGTCAGAGATGAAAGGTGAGAAAGGTAGGAGAGCGCGTACCTGTCCCAGTGGCAGGACCAGCCTTTAGGGGTGGCGTTTATTTCGTATTGTTTTAGCTGTTCGGCTGCGTCTTGGAGTTTGCGTTTGAGGTAGTTTCCATTGAGAGCACCTTCTCGCCAGTCTGCAATGCGGGTCTAGAGGGCAAGAACCGGGGGAAGCCGCTGAGGGAGGCT
>NW_010228499.1:0-16761 GCF_000690775.1 Eurypyga helias
ATCGTATGTTTTATTTTCTATTATTTTAATTATTTAGTAGTAGTAGTATTTGTATATATTAAGAACTATTTACTAATGAAATCTAAATTATCTTGATTTTTATGAGCTTCCTTATTTCTTTTTCCTCTGATTCTTCCCCTCCACTGGAGGAGGGGAGAGGGATTTATGAGAGCAGCTTTGTGGTATTTTGCTTTGTGGAGTTAAACCATGACACTGTACATGGCTAGAAATATCTTAAGACTAAAGAAGTGTAAAAATTTTGGTTCACACTAACTTACTCTAGTATTTCTTTTATATACTTTTTAAAAATGCAACTTTGGACTTGACCCAAATTTTCCCTTAAGTCGTCTTGTAAGAAGGCTCCAGTGAAGCCTCCACTGTCACCCTTTGTTAAGTATCTACTTGCACAGCATCAGTGCTGTTTCTGCCAGGGAAACATGTTTGTACATGCATGTTCATGGGACTCGTGACGAAAACCAGTAACTGTATTGCCTGGATTAAATCCCCAGTTCTGAAAGCACTACCTTCAGAATAGTTCCTGAAGCTGGAAGGCAGTAAAATGTCTTGTCCTTGTTGCCTGGGCTGCAGATTGTCTGACCCAATTTCTTCATTCCCATTAATGCTTTTTAAATCCTCCCTGACACCTGGATGAGCCCTTTCACTTGCCACTCACGCAAACTATAATCTTATGGTATCCCTGTAAGCTCATCCTCTCGGGCTTCTTGGCAAATCTTTTTAACTCATCCAAACACCTCCAGAGTAATATAAAAACATATGCAAAATCCACATGGCTAATGCGTGCGCGCACACACAGCTTGCAAAATTTAGGTGCACTTGCAGGCTAAATCCTTCAGGTATAGCTCTAATGCTGTTTGCCTGAGTCATGGTACCCAAGTCCGCAGGATATTTTTTACTGGACTCTCGTAAAATCATGATAGGTCAAACTTACAGTCTCAAAAATAATACCTAACAGCTCAACTTGAATGGTTGTGCTGAGGTTTGAAATTAGGCCCAGCATAAACCAGACAATGCCCGACGAGACTTTTGAAAGTATCACAGCTCAGGACACCACAAGTCTTTTGCATGAAGCCACAAGGTTAAATTCATAACTTCCCTTGCAACTAATAATAAACAACCAAAATTGTATCTTGTACCAAAAGGGTTTCCTGAAATCTGAGGGCAATTTGTTCCTAGGAGAGGAAAAAAATAAAAGAGAGACAGAGAAAGCAGAAGGGCTTGGATTTCTCTCAGCCCCAGAAGGTGTACTGAAGTAGCACATTACATCAGCGGTCTTCCTTCACCAAAGCCCAGCTGCTCGGGGTTTGTTCTGCACACCACCTTCCTGCCCTGGCAGGGAAAGGCAGTAAAGCCTGTAATTTAACTCTGCTGTCTGGGCAGTCCTTATGCTCTTGAAATAGGTGATATCATAATAAGAAAAACCTGCTACAAATGTGTAACCTAATAACAGTGTCTGTTTCCATCAAAGGCTTTATATTTGTCAGTTTTAGCTTGTGGGAAAGATTACTGTATCTCTTTTATAACACAGCCAATGTGGCTGATAAAGCAAACAACCTTTAAACACGTCTGGTAAATGCTCCCTGTCAATAGCACAGCTCGCTGCGCTGACAGCTGGGGTAATTTCCCCTTCTCGCCTTCCTCATCATTGTGGGTAATTGACATTAAGAATTTAGACATGTCAACCATGAGGAAATAAGCGAGTTCAAGATTTGCAAATACAATCCAAATTCAACTTGCCTACATTATCAACATTTATTTTTTCCCAGGAACTAACATATGTCTATCCACTCCCATTCCTTACCTAGTTGCAAGATCACCATGCTATTCACAAGTCATTCCTGAGAAGTATTGGCACAGTTTTGGGGCACCCGACTGGAAACATTAAAGACTTGGGCTCTTTCCTCTAGCCTTAGAGTGGCCAAGTTTCATGAGCCTAGTTCATGCATCTGAAAAATCTTCCAAGAGCAAAAGAATCTGACCTTCCTCTTCACAGTTTTGCCACAGCAAAATATTGGGGTCCCTAACTATTTAGAAGTGCATGTTCATGGGTTCCTAAGCTTACTTAAATAGCTGTCCTCAGATTGGTTTATTCATGTGCTCTGAGCTATGTGGCAGAACAACAACTAAAAGGCCTAGAAGTTATTTCTTGTCTTGGTCAATACTGCTCTTACCACTTCCTCGGCTTCCCAGGCACATAGACCATCATGCCATCCACACAGGATAAAGATAATGAAATATATTTGCATACTGAAGCCCCCATATTTTGGGCAAATGGTTCTACTAACTCAGAAGCAAACCCCTCTTCTACTAAACCTATTTTGCTAGGGGAAGTAAAGATTACTTCTGGAAAAGTGGCCACATGGTTCATTGTTACTAGAATAAAGGATCTTGCCACCACCTGGCGCAGAAAGTATTGACAATGACAAAGCAAATAAAAGCATAAACCTCTAACTTGTCAAAACTTTACTTTTAAGTACATCTTTACTTCTCCAGGGAAGAACACCTAATGTCTCAGACACCTGAGACTGACAACACTACTCCCAACCTTTTAACATCGTTGGAGTGATTGCTTCATCTATTTGCCAAGAAAGTATTGCCATTTTTGGGACGCTTCACTTACAGACAAGTGCCAGTTTTTTCACCAATGAATAAATCAGGCGAGACAAATGGAGTAGCTCAACATAATCTAATCTTCTTGACAACAAAAAAGGAGTTTGCCTAGTCATTTGTATTTGCAATGCCTTAGCTGTCACCAGGACACACACACCCGTATAGGTACCCACACAGAAGCACAGCCACATAGGCAGTTGCAGGTCGTTAAGCTGCTTTTAGCACCCGAGACATACAAGTCCTATTAGCAGGTTATTCATGCCAAGCTTTCTTTCCCCTAACACAGCCAATACTCAGTTATCTCACTGGGATTATCTCCGCATTAAATTACGGAAGTTGTCCTCTGCAACATCCCCAGCTCCCTCCTGCATATTTTGGACAGCACATTTCTGAAGTCTGCATTGGCTAGAGTTTCACTTTGTGATTACTAATGTTTATGTATTTCACAAAGATTGCTTCCATTACTAGCTCCATTTTCTATCATAAAACATACATTAAAGACAGTACAGCTGCTAATGACCAGTAGTGTTGTGAGCTCATGTGGACTGTACTGCAGAGGTATCCAAAGCCATTTCCGAGATCCTTGCCCACGGCAGGGGTGTTGGAACTAGATGATCTTTAAGGTCCCTTCAACCCAAACCATTCTGAATCTATGATCTCGCTTTGGTGTGCCCTCTCCAGCCAAGCAAAATGAGGTGCCTGCCACGGGAGGAACTCCTGCTTCATGGAACCAGGAATAAAGTATTTTCACTTCTCTGCCTACATTCATTCCTATAAAAGGAAGGATATCTAGCAGAGCTAAGTCAATTTTTACCTAGCCGACATAGTGTTTCTTATTACTAGAAAATTCTGAATCAATTAAGACAAATTTTTTCATAGAAGAGGGCTGGATCCAAGTGGATGGGTTATTAGAGCCTGGATGTAATTTCTACGTCCTTGTATTTACTTGGGAAGCCATGTAATTCCTTTTTAATAGATGAAAGAGAAAGATCTCCAGGTTACAATTTAATTTTATTCTGACAAGGAAATTAAAGGGGTTCTCTCTTTGGTGCCAAAACTAACAATTTTAAGAAGCCTGTATCAAAGTCTACTTAGAAATTCAGAGATCAATATTATCCCATCCCAAACAGCTATTTGGTTTTTCATCAGTTGCGAGGACCCCTACACAGAATGTACTCATTATAGAAATATAGCAGACCTCCGTAATTTCCCCAAAATTACAGATAAGCATGTCTGGTCAGGCCTCTGCAAAAGAAAAAGCCTTATCAGCGATAATTGGTATTAAAAATGGTGATGCTTCAGGCTCAGGTGGATTCTGATTACACATTGTAACATTTAAAATAAGTCAGTAGGCTCTTTCACAAGAGTACTGCAGAGAAAAAAAAAGATGTCACTGTCTTTTTTGTTAAGATTATGCATAAAAATACATTTGGGTGAGGTATTACTTAATATACTGAAAAAATGCATCTGAACATTTTTAGATATTAAAATAGGATTAAAAGAAAAATATTTCCAGAAATTATAGCTCAGTTAAATTCACTGATGTTCATTTCAGAGTCAGAAGTCATGGTGCACCTGGGATCAATGAAGCCAGAAATAAGTCAAGGAAAAAAACCCACACTCAGGAAAGATGTAAAGGGGAGGGGGGGTGGGCGGGGGGAAAGAAGAAATTTTAAGAAGTTCACCATTTACAGTGAGACCTCACAGACAAAATTCAAACACATCTAAGTAGCAAGACACTAAAACTGCAGTAGCTGGCGTGTCACAGACACAATTCATGGGTTGTGTTACCAAGGAGATAATGTTAATAGGGAAGAAGCAAGAGAGTAGGCGTGGAAATAAATAACTGTTCTTTATGCCTTTCTAGTCAATTGTGTTCATGCATATGGAAGGATAAATAATCTATTTTAAAAAAAGAAGTGAAAAGCATAGCTCTATTTTAAATATAGTTACTGAAGAGCTAAAGCTTTAGCTCAATATGAAGGTTTTTCAGAGAAATCAGTTCAGGCAGGAGGTGGTGGTTTTGTTTTGGGTTTTTTTCTCCCCTGAATACCTTTTATTCATGAGAAGATGAGTACAAATGGTTTAACAACAAACAATTTTGGGCAAAAATAATGGATGCACCAAGCTCTGAGCACTTCCTCATACCCCCACAAAGCGAGAGCTATAATATTAGTGTGCTCAGCCTGAGGATTTTCTAAACGATCAGCAGCTTTAGGTTTACTCCCAGCATAAGAAAGCCTTCATGCTGCAGCAACAAACCCCTCATCTTTCCCAGTTCCGGCAACTAATTCTTAAATTGCTGTATTTATTGACAGACAGACCACATGAAATGGCCTGCTGAAAGCTGTCTGTTTAGAGGTATTTCAGCCTCAAATGAATGCACGCCTTTTTTGTACAGAAATTAACAGGAACGATTTAGATTTAGGAAGGATTTCTCATCCAATAGGTGGTGCTAGCAATTTCTCCAGTTATCTAAATAGCTGACATAAGTATTTCTAAAAAAAAAAAATATAGGGGGGGAAAAAAAAAAACGCTAAGCAGGACCAAACACAACATTCTGTCAATACCAGGTTTCTAAACTACACTTATATGCAATATCTTGGAATTACTACTTTCCTTTGAAATGATCAGGATTCTTTCATTTTAAAATGTCTCCAATGCTTTCAGTAAGAATGCATCTGATAACCTCAGCCTGTGTGTGGCTGCATACATGTATTCCACTGAACAGCTGTTCTACTTTCAAATTTCTGCTGCTATTTCACTAGTCCTTAAAGTGAAAGGGAATTCGATACTACTACAAAATTTGATCTCCAGTCTGCTGGAATATTATACTCTCTCTTTCAAGTCACCAGATTTTCTGTAATATTCCAATTGCAACATATTATTGAAACAGGAACTGGCTTCTTGAGGAATGCATGACACGGGGAAACTAGTATCCAACTCACCGAGTTTTATATCTCATCATTCTGCTCATCTTTCCTCCAAGAAACAAAAGGTACGAATTTAGTTAGGTATGAGGCCAAGACTAAGGTACATCTTCACATAAGCTGTGTACAACAACTGAAACTAACTCCAGTTTGCATGAAATGAGAGGGGTAAAACAATAAGAGATGACAGAAGTTAGATGTAGAATCAGTTTTGGGGCAGAGTAGTCTGCGAATGATTGGATTAAAACAAACAAATAACTACAACCACCCCAAACCACATCACCTTGACTGTTGAAAGAATTAAAAAAAAAATATGTCAACACACGTGTTCAGAATAGACTATTTCAGTTAGTCATTACAGAAATCATCTAAAAGGAAAAAATAAACAAGCCTACAATACATACCATGTCAATATTTTAGAATTAGAGAGTCTGCATTTTGGAGATAGTCCAGAAAAAGGGGGTTTTGTGTTTTTTCACCTGGTTATTATTAGCCACACACAAAACAACATTCTTCATATATTTACCCTGTTTTCATAATTCTTCCAACATCGGTTTAAACACATCAGTAAAACTTCACAGAGGTCAGCAGAGTTATTTGTCTTTGGGCCTAAACTATAGCCTTCAGTCTCTAAATTTGTCCACTAAGTTGACATTTCTCAGATCTTTCTTCAAGAAAGATGTGGAGAATTCCTGAACTTTCTCAGATACTAAGTAAAAAACAACACTAACACAAAAGCAAGCGGAACGCGTCACGCAAAGCACTTTGCTCATTTATTTTCCAACTGTCATTTATAGTGTTAGTTACTTATGATAATATTTCATAATGCAATCGTGAGTGTCCTTTGGCATATTTCTAAAAGCAATGAAGCCTTAAGTAATAAAAAATCCCCACTGCAGCTTTCCGCCATTACATTTTTGCTAAAAGTGGCCGGGAAAACGTAATTTTTACTATGGGCAAATTAGCAAAAGGTGTATTACTGAGGTCCCTTGCATCTTCTAAGAGCACTCTGGCTTCCTACACTGCTTTAGATACAACAGCTTCTGAGTTTCCTTGAATCATTAGCATCACAACATCACCTGAGAAACAGGGAAGAGATTAAAAAAAAAGGCACCATAATTATTTCACCCCTTGCTGAAGCCTTCCCCACCTGAATTGAGGGAGAAGAGAGTACTTGTAACACCACTAAAGAACAACATGAAGTTTACTGCATCCAGCCAAAAGAGTGATTTGGGAAAGCAAAATACATTTCCTACAGTCAGAGTGGTTAACATCCCAAACCTTACAAAGAAGTGCAATTCATAAACAGATTGAATGCTGTCGCTTTCAAGCTACTGTTCACGAAGCTTAATGCCACTATCTAAGCACAGGCTGATACCCCAAAGGGCAAGTCCTGCCCACTTAGCTCCTGATCCCCAACCACACATCCCTGCACTCTCTTCTCATTTGCCCCAGCAGGAACCAGCTCTGCTGAAAACCAGTCACAGCTCTCCTACAAGTTGAGTTTTCACCCTGATCTGCCTCACCACAAAGCTGCCAAAGCAGTAAGTGCTGGCACAGGAGATGTGGCAAACAGGGCAGGCGTGCCTCTGGTGTGCAACCCAACTGATCACCCAACCACGGTTTTGCTTTTATTTGTCTGTTACCTTCAAATAAAACAAAAGCCCTGCAACATTCAACCTCTCCATACCTCCAACATCCTGATTTTTTTTTTGTCCAGTAGTTCTTCAGGTTTGCAACATACTCTGACCTTAATGCCACTGTTCTAGAAGAATACATGTGTTGATCTCTGCTACACTCCCCAGCTGTTGTGCCCCTACACAGCCACTTCTGGGCCCTTCTGGTGACAATTCTCCAACACCGTGGGCAGCACAAGAACCACCTCCCTTATAGCCATGAACTATCGTTCGTACGAGGTCTGACTTCGCTTTATAAATACAGGAACGATATTGGGTGATGAAGTTGCATGGTGGTGGATATGCTGCGAAGTTACCAAACTGAAACAGCTTCCTTAAGCATTCCCAGTAAGTTCCTTTGGGGTTTGAAAGATTCTGGCAGTAATTTTTTTAAGTAGAAAAAAACATAACCCACCCCTACTTGACAGAGATAGGAGGACAACAGATCCAAGAGCTGCTGAGATGAATTCAACAGATACCACTCCTGGTTTGTTCATTACTTCATTCGTTGCACAGCTGTAAGGGCTCTAGCCAGCTTATGCTGACATCTTTCAGATGTTCTTGATAGCCTGAAACTGCCCCAGCAACATTTTTAAACCAAGGCCCTGAGAATGGGCTGGTATTTGTGCTGCTGGAGAAGGAAGTTAGGTCCAGCAGTTACAGTGCTAGTCAGAAAGCAAGGACATCAAAGATGTTTGTCTACTACAGCAGAACCTTTCTGAGCAACTCCGTTCATTCCTTGATGGCTGGAAAATGAACAGCAGGATCCTGCAAACCTAAGAACACCCTTCACACCGACAGCAAAAGTTGGTACCACAATACAATGGGCATTTTGCTCTTTTACTTCTCTTCTAAGTTATTGGTAACAACAGTTTTCCAGAGCCCCTTCCTCTTCATTATCAGGGCAGACAGTATTGCTCATCCTCAGAGTTGTGTGGTAAAGTTAAAATATATCAACATGGTCAGAATTCTGAATTAATAACCTTGACCTTGGAAAAGCAAGGCAGAACAAAGAATGTGTTTTGGTTACTAATGGGTTAATTAAATTCAGAAATGATGCTGTTGATTTCCTTAGACTTCTTTGTAAGTCAGACTTAACACTATTTTGCATAGAGCCCAACTGGCAAACTGAAAATAATTGGTAAACCTGCACTTTCATACTACAATTAAAATGCACCTACTACAGACACTCCCATTGCATTACCTTAAATCTATAGCACGTACTCATGTAAAGGACTTTGCAAGAAACACAACTACATTAGGTAGCCATCATCTCAAATGGCCCAGTCATGTCTGCAAGAATTCCTTGATACCTGTGAGAAATCACAAAGTCTGCAGGCTGAAAAGACTTATTTAAATCAGCAGAGATCCACGTAACGGCAGTCACGCACCTCCAGCCCACTGCGTACCACCCCCCTTTGCCCTCAAGCACTCCTAACACACACTATTCTTGTCTCAGTCTCTATTACCTGGGAAGCTTCAGGCTGCCAGGCACAACTCCATCCATTGTGGTGTTGCTTCACAGGGCAGACGTATTTAGTGCATAATTATTCAAAGGTGCTGAATTTCAATAAACCATATTTTTCAAACAGGTCCACTTTGTTAGATGGAAACCCTTTTAGTTTGACTGGCAAGTTGACAACTTGGCATCCCGTCATTTTAATGAGCTACATGGCTTTTGAACAGAGTTTAATTAAAATTGTCTCTACTACATACACTGCCCTGCAGTTTATAGTATAATTCTCAGGTCAGATGTACCTATTAGCACTACCTTTTGACTGTCACAGTTCCTCCAACCAAGTATACTAAACACTACTCGACAAAGGCTGCAAGAACCACTAGATAGCAGCAAATCAAGCAGCATGTTCATCAGTATGTACAGTATCCTCTCCCCCACCCATTTGTCGCCTAGACAAGTGGTTGTGCTGTTCACGTTCGCTGCAGACTGCACAAAGGAATCCTTGTAAATGGAACAGAACACAGGAAAAATACAGGCTTTCCATAAATTAAATACACATCAGAAATACATATATCAGATTACCAACCAAAGGCAAAGTATCAGCAATCTCAGCAGGAGGAACACAGGCTGCAGAGCACATCCCAGCTCAGAGATGACCAGTCAGATGCTGTGCTCACATGGGTGCTCCTGGAGAGGGGCAGGCAGGGCTGGGAGCTGCCACTCAGCAGATGCAGGAGAGGAAACCCACTCTACCCACATTACACTCCCACACTGCCCCAGGGAGGAGTGGCTCTTTCACACCTCCACAGGGAATGGAGAACACCTGGGCAGCCCTCCGATCCTCAGCACAACAGCCTGAGCTACCCCTGCCCCAGCCTGGGGGGAACCTGCAGCCCCAGCTCAGAGCCCGTTTGCTCTAACGAGCACAAACTGTGTTGGCCAAGTCAGCCGATTTCATTTCAACTTAGAACTGACAGGGAACACACCCCTCTGAAGGTCACCCAAGTGACCTGCTGTGATTCCTAGAACCAGGGAAATGAAGACAGAAGTTTCTTCGCCTTGGTTTTCAGTTCTTTGGCTACTTTCCATACTGTGCCATAGAGGACAGCAAGTGGACTTGCACTTTCACATTTTTACTGGACATCAAAGCTAGTGATGTGCTTGTAGAAACCTTGTGAAACAAAGAATACCACAAAGACTCTAGTTACAGGCATTCTTTGACACATAAGAACACAAGAAAAAGTGTATGTAGGAGGGAGAATATAGAGTTGGGCAGAAATTTACTACAGCTTTGGTACCAAAGACGTAACAAGAGGAAAAGGGGAATTTCACTGGCTTCTGTAAGAGGTTGTGAAAAGATTAAATCAAAGAAACAGAGCCAGTATGGTGATATTACATAGTTCCTACTGCCTTGTCTGGGACTGGTGGGATCAGGCCTGTCCCTAAATCACTCAATCAGCATTTTGTTCCTCTGTGACAACCGCGAAGGAGACGTGAAACACTCAGGCCTTAACTCCCCTTGGTGGATAGGCTCTGTAAAGCTTCAGTAATGTCAACACTGGTTTGGAAATAGCCAGCTGTACGGCAGGTGAACCCAAAGGTGCACTTCTCCACGCCACTGGAGGGAGGAAGCAAGCTGCCAGAAAAGATCAATGAGGAATGAATTGTTTCCTGTTAAGGATGTTTACAGCATGAAACATTTAAGGCACTCTGACCATAATGGAAGTGACTTAAATGAAGACTGACATACACTTTGGGAAGCAGCAATTCCTCTCACCAGAGCCTCACCTTGAGCCTGTGTGCTGACGACCACATTAGCTGCAAAGTTTCAGATGAGAAATGAAGGTTTTCCAGCTTCAGGATGTTCAGAGCTGAGCTTTCCACTTGAAGCCGCTCTTCAGACTACATCTCAGAAAAAGATGGTACGCCATCGGAGAGAATGATCGGCATATAGACATAAGGAAGGCTTTCTAGCAGTTTCATCTTCCCCCAAAAGAATCTTGTGTGTGCTTATGCAGGTGCATTTGCTGTATGTGGTGGGTCTAAGAACACATGGGTGACTGGGGGCATGTGCAAGCAGGCAAGTAAAAGATAAGAAAGACCTGTTATTATTAGAGAAAACAATTTACAGATGTTTGTCAGTAACACAGAGCATTGTTAAAGAACGCCACATAGTAGCACAAATGAAAACCCAGCAGGATTGTAAACGGCGCTAGACATGGGGGAATCATGAGAGCAATTAAAGAAGAGCAGCGACTGATCTCTCTTCCACATCCCATCACGTATCCAAGTTCTTTTACCCCCTAGATAAGACATCTGATCGATGAAAAAGTTCACTGTCATTGCAGGGACCGGAGACTCATCACGCAATACTGAGAGCTAATTTTCAGGTTACATATCACCAACAATCAGGCCACACGCTGCAAAGGCTTACTACTGAAACTATTCATTGGAAGAAGCAACTGGAAAGGTTGCAATATGTCATATCCACAGCTTCATGAAATCTGCATCTTCAGGAGACCGAAACAACATGTAAGTTGAAATTAATCAGTAAGCTGAGGACACAAATACATCCCCTCATGAACTCAAATCCTGAATTCAAAACGACTGATCATGGAAAGAGATACACACACTGGATAAGGCTTTTTTGATGTTCTGACAGCAAAAGTCCATCTGAGTCAGTCAACTAAAAATACAGCTTAAAAAATGGAAGAGGTGTGACTTACTGACAAGTCTTCTCACCCACTCTTTTATAGACTTAGAACATGATAGATAGAAAATGGAAAAACATTTTGGTAAATTGTAATTAGGACTCTGCACACAAATTAGTAATGCAACAGTGAGGGAGCTCCTGCAATGCTAGCTCAGGTCTCAGCTAGGAAACCCAGTGAGAGGGGAGAAGATGATCCACAAGAGGCCCCAGAGGTACAGGGGGCAGAAGGAGACTCGCTGGATCCTGCTTCACCTCCAATGCCAACTGTCCTGCTGCAGCACTGATCTGAATGGATAAAAGATCTGTTAAAAAAGCCAGGAATATAAAGGTGAAGCATTGGTATACTCAGATTTGCACGCAATTATTTTTCTTTTCCCTCTTTTTTTTTTTTGGACAACTTTTAAGATAGGATTTTCAAAGCCACCTGTTCTAGGACCCCAAATCTCTCAGACTACTTTGAAAATCCCCACCTCGCTGTCTGCTTTCTTTACTTAGCAGGCATTTCAACTGTCTCAGAAGGAGGGCTAATAACTCAGCTTCTTTAACTCAGTTAAAGTGACTGAAAAGCTGGGGTCCACTCGCAGGTGTTCCTGCTCAACTTGAGGATTTGGAGAGCTGTAATATGAGAGAGGGCATTGTTCCTAAACTGCACTGAAACGTCTCACTGCACTGAAACCTGAGGGTGCATATACCTAAATTAAATCTGATCTTTGCATAACATACACAAGCACTACAGAATTTCTTGTCTGTGGATTGAAGAGGTTATCAGTTGGTTCCCCCTTTTCTTAAATATTTAGGGAAACAGATAAAGTTTGCCTTTTTCAAATAACCTATTTGGAAAGGCATACAGTCCTGGTCCCCAAATTCTAGTTCTGCAAACAAGTCTAGTTCACTGAGGGTGGCACCAGGTCACCATGATGGTGAAAATTGTACAACAACAGCTCATGCAAAAAAACCCCTGAAAATTAGAATGATATGCACAGAATCAGTGTCCGCATTGCACTAAACCAGAAAAAAGCATGTACAGAACATACTTTGTGCTAGTGGGAATCAGGACAGCTAACCCAGACAGGACACGTTTGAAAACAGTAGTGAAAGGCGACTGAAGATAAGGACATTTGACAAATACGTAACCAACGTAGGAATACCATAGTACACAAAAGTCATTTAAGCTGGTTCACATGCTCTAGAAAGGGAATCATCCTTATTTGCATCCACTGGTGTTTCACACGAAGGCTATGCATGTGTACCGGAGCTGGCTGGTGTTGGGTTCAGCTGGAAGCTGTCAAGTACTGTCCTTAAATCTGCCTCCCTGTGTCCAGATAAGGCTCCCTGCTAATCCCATCTGTCCTTGCAGCAGGTGAGTTTGGCCTCTTTAAAGAGCACCATGGGACATCTTCTACAACTAACAGCAGTGATGCTATGGCCTGACAATGACAGATGGAAAACATGGACTTACTTGGGACATGAACGGTGAACTTTTCATAGTTGTTAATGCCCACGGCCAGCGAACGCCTGGCAAGCTATGCTCAGTGGCCTTACCCCTGAGCAAATCTTGAATGTATTTCTGGTGTTTGGTAAGCAGTTTTAACCTTGGGCCAGCGACTGGTAAGGTTGCAATATGTCATATTCATATGCAACTCTTAAAATAGAGGGGAACATGTATTCTCAGGGAATTACCAGTTTAATCTGGTTTTCTTTTTGTTGCAAGTGGAAAAGCTTTAGATCTGTCCCAGCAACAGAGTTGAAGGGTTGAATAAATAGGAGAACTTAATTAATACACAATAAAAATAATGTTGGCAAATATCTGAGGAACGGGAGAAGTCCCAAGAGTAGCTAGTCATTGAACTAACCACAAAAATCAATACACTAACAGCAATTTTGTGCTTCAGAAATTGCAGCCTACCTGCCAAGGCATGCTGGTGAGAGGAATTTGAATTATATTTATAGTCTTCTAATAGGTGTTCTAGTCTGTGGTGCAAGATTTCATACGCGTAAATGTGGTTCCTCTTGCATTTATGTTTTCATACTTGGCCACTCAGAATGACAACAGAGAACCACCTCTCAAGCACTCTGGTACGTAAAACATGCTGAAGGATAAGGCTTTAATAATTAAATATTTCCAGCAGTGGTTTCAAATTACTTGGAAGATGTTAAAAAAATGTTTGGAACTGAACTATTTCTGTTTGACAACATCCACTGAAAACAAAACTGTTTCTTCAAGTTTGATCTAATATTAGCATGAACTCATGCAACCTGTCATACTGCTGCTTAGATGTGTTTCTGCTGTTTTCACGTCAGTCCCAGATGACAGGCCAT
This sequence comes from Eurypyga helias, assembly GCF_000690775.1. Taxonomy (NCBI): domain Eukaryota; kingdom Metazoa; phylum Chordata; class Aves; order Eurypygiformes; family Eurypygidae; genus Eurypyga; species Eurypyga helias. The sequence continues at coordinate 13,726 of NW_010228499.1, forward strand.
GTGCTAGGGATTACTTCTGCCATGATGGATGCTCAGTGTACAACCAGAGAACAGGCTGGGAGTGTGTTGTAGACCACAGCCAGTCCCTACAGGAGGAGGGAGGCAGCAGGCACCTCAACGACCTCTCTTGTGAGGCATTAAGTCAGTTTAGGGAATTATCAGCAAATAAACTCAAAGAGAAGATGTTCCTATTCAGTTTAACACAATGAAAAACTTGTTTCAGATTAACCAGACTCAAAATTAAATACTTGTTTGCTTTTTCTCCCAAGAAAATGCTGGTAAAAGAATTCTGAAGGAAAATGTGTTTCAAAAGACAAGCTTTTTATTAAAATAATGTTTGCAGAAAATGTTGTACTAAATAGTAATGCAAACCAAAGAAATCCTCTTTCATTTGCAAACTGCTTGAAACTGTCGCAAAACCTAATCCTCTCAAGAGATATCCCTGTTCCTAAACTACAAAAACAAATCACTTGTGTGATTTACAAACTATTTTAGCTTCTAAGTTCAAACCAGAATAACCAAGACAGTTTCTGAACTGGAAGCTGAAAGGGCAAGCATAATGAAAATTTTAGTTAAAGCGTATCTCAATTTTCACTCTTTTCTAAGCTGAATCAAATATATTTCACGTGCTGTCAGAAAATTTCAGATGTATGACCTCTCACATAACATCCCAACAACTTCACTATGCGTTCTCAAATCACGATTTTTAACAGCAGGCCCAAATTTAAAACAGAGGGATGTGCGAGATGCTTAGTGCTATATTAATAGGTGAGTATCAAAACAGCTGTCCATGATGAAATATTGCTGCTGAGGCATCACAATACCAAACAAAACACAAAGATGCCGTGTATAGAAACAGAACTTAGCAACAAAAACTAAGTGGAAAAAATAGTCAAGAGAGTTTGCAGAGGGCATGTTACCAAAAGCCTTTTTAACTGTTGTGGTAATTGTAATAAATAGCAAAGATCTCCTTAAAGCCACAGAAGGAGCCCCCTCGTTTGCCACTCGTTATGCACCCCATTGTGAAAACTTCCATCCAATCTTTGGCTTCACGCCTCTCACCCCAAACCAAAAAGGGAACAAAAGAATGTATTTTCCTATACTTTTCCATGTTACATCTGCCTTTTAGTTACGCACCCACAGTTTCCAGTACCGTAGGGGGAAAGCCTGCTATTCCTTCAAAAACAGATTCCACTGAAAGATGGTCCTTAGAGCATGAGAACATTTACGGGTGATTAAAGTATGCCTAGAGAATTGTTTTTCTTGGTTTAAATTCAACTTGGATTCCAGCTCAGTTCCCATTCTGAAGGAAGGACATTGCAGACCAACCACTTGAACCAAAGAAAACCCCAAATAAAGCTTGCTAGGAGTAGCTGTCTCTTTAGTTCAGACATTTTGACTTTAGTGTACTCACAAAAACAAGTTGTTCCAGACACTCTGGGCTAAACATTTCAAAATCAATCAAATCATAGTTTATGATAGGAGTTATAATAATATTTAGGTAACAGCATTATGACCAGATTAAAGGTTGTCTGTGCATCTAATTTTGTATTTAGCAGTTCCCTTAGCTATTCTCACTTTTAGTGCTGAGTTAATAGGGTCTTTTTTGCTAATTAAATGTTAATATGCAACAAAGGAGAAGCACTGGAAAACAAATCCATTTTGGGGCTCCATGTAAACAGCTCTCTGAACACAACCTGTGAGAAATCTAAAGCCAGTCTTAATGTACTAACGAGAGGTGATAAGCCATACAGCAAACTCCAGACCCACTGTAACATGAATGCTGCATGGGCAAACCTAATTAGCTTAATATCTAGTTAGAATCACAGAATCACAGACCATCAGGCCAGCAGCGTATTATTTTATAAACGGAGGGCTTCTCACTTAAAAGGAAAACCCTAGTGGTACAGCTCCTATTGCAGCCTGCCAGGGAAATCAGCATAAGCCTGGAAGCAGGAAGAGGATTTGAGAATGCAGCTCATTCACCAAGTCCCATCCCCTCGCCAGCCACACCTTTTTATTTCTATGACTCAATTTCTCTATTTATGCTGTAAAACTGAAAATATTCTCTAGCTTATTTCATAGAAATATTGTGTCAGTGATGTAAGGGGAATATTAACTGTTGTTAGTACAAGACTAAATAAACATTCGGTAAAACATGGTACTGCTAATTATTATTAATAGTACAGTAACCTGTGGAGGTCTCATCTGGATTTGGACCTTCACAAGGCAAGGCACTTCACGACACACCACAGAACACAGTTTCTTTAAAAACAAACACAGTTCATACAGATATAAAAACAAGTGAATACAGAAGGAAAGAGGAATCATAGAATCATTTAGGTTGGAAAAGACCTTTAAGATCATCAAGTCCAACTGTAAACTTGAAACTGCCAAGTCCCACTAAACCGTGTCCCTAAGCACCACATCCACACCTTTTAAATATCTCCGCACCCCCCCCGCCCGCCCCCCGCGCCAGCCTGTTCCAATGCCTGACAACCCTTTCTGGGAAGAATCTTTCCCAATATACAGTCTAAATCTCCCCTGGAGCAACTCGAGGCTGTTTCCTTTTGCCCTACCGCTTGTCACTTGGCAGAAGAGACCAACCCGCACCTCTCTGCACCCTCCTTTCAGGGATCTGTAGAGAGCAATAAGGTCTCCCCTGAGCCTCCTCTTCTCCAGGCTGAACACCCCCAGCTCCCTCAGCTTCTCACAGGAACTGTGCTCCAGACCCTTCCCCAGCTCCATTCCCTTCTCTGGACATGCTCCAGCCCCTCAGTGTCTGTCTTGTAGTGAGGGGCCCAAAACTGAACACAGGATTTGAGGTGCGGTCTCACCAGTGTCCAGTACAGGGGGACAATCACTGCCCTGGTCCTGCTGGCCACACTGTTCTTGATGCAGGTCAGGATGCCATTGGCCTTCTTAGCCACCTGGGCACATTGCTGGCTCATATTCAGCTGCTGTTGACCAACACCCCCAGGTCCTGGGCAGCTTTCCAGCCACTTGTCCCCCAGCCTGTAGCCTTGCAGGGGGTTG
>NW_010228499.1:16799-23739 GCF_000690775.1 Eurypyga helias
CCCTCTGCAGAGTCTTTCCACCCTTTAGAAGGTCAACCCTCCTGCCCAATTTTGTATCATCTTCAAACTTACTGAGGGTGCATTAAATCCCTTTATCCAGATCGTTAATAAAGATATTAAACAGAACTGGCCCAATACCACTTGTGACTGGCCACCAGCTGGATTTAACTCCATTCACCACAACTCATTGGGCAGTTTTTTAACCAACAAAGACTATGCTCATCCAAGCAATGAGCAGACAGTATCTCCAGGAGAATGCTGTGGGAAGATGTGATAAGTGAAGGCTCACCAGGGCTGTATGGAGACTTTATCATCACACTCCTTTAGGTAAATACAAAAGGAATTGAGACATATTTTTAAGGTGTGCCCCTAAGAAATAAGAATAATACTTCACGTCTACAAAGTACCCTTCACCTGAAACTGTTCAAACATTTAAAGATGATAAATTGAGTCATCCCACTTTTGAGACATAAGGAATCGTTACTGTTTTAAGAATAATTAATGTATATGAAGACAATGGATTCAGATCCACAGCCATGGCTGTGTTGAACTTGGTAGTTCTGTCACCAGTTTCAGACAAAGCTGGGATTTCGCACAGTACGGTGAGGCTAAAAGAGACTTTTACAATAATCAGATCTGTCCTTGTGGATGAACTGAAGCGCATTTTTCCCAAAGACATAATGATGAGCTGCAAATCAGCATGACTTTAGGATAATCATATTACTGAAGACAACAAACAGCGCTTTGTTTTGTTTCTAAACTAGAGGCTTCTCACTGCTGTTGGCTTGCTGACACTTGGGTTTTGACTCTCTTCTCTCTGTAGGATCTCTCTCACTGGAGTTTGGTTCCTGCTTGAGGGGTACCCACCCATATCAAATCTGTCCCTCAGCTTGATCCACTTATTTCTCTGCACCCAAGTGACTGAAGTGGAGAGATATTCCCAATTTGGGTATTGCTGTTTTGTATCACAGACTGTCTCAGATAGGCAGTCTCTTTTCTAATAATCTTGTGAGATCTGCAGATCATACTAGTCATTCTGACTAAAGAGGGAGAAATAAGGTGTAGTTCACTACTGCTGAAAGCGCGCGTGTGCATATATATCCATATAACATATTTAAGTGTATATTATAATGATATAACTTGATTACAGTGAAATTCTAAATGAGGAAATCCTTTTGACACTACTAAAACCAAATTTCGGCAAGTAGATGACATCTGACAAGATGTCTTTGTTGAATAATCAATGAAAAAGCACCAAAGAAACACAAAAAAGCAAGGCTGGAGTTGACACGTTCCATTTAAGAAAATATTAAATGTGGTAAATGTAGTGTGGTGAAGGGACAAGAAGATTCCTTAGGAAAAAAAACAACAACATTTTGGAGGCACAAGCCCATTCACATTGCCAATGTGCAATGAAATACTGTCTCAGAACATGTGAGATGACCTTAAAAATACATGCAGTAAAACGTTTGTTTGAAGTTGGTTAGGATTCTGTTTGGAGATCAGCAATTTTCCCAGTATGGGGTCACTTTTCAGCAACTTTTTCCATGCAAACACATGTTGTTAGCAACATAAACATGCTGGGCTTCTTTAGTTAGAAGTTACACATTTCATTTTTATGATAGTGACTAATACTCTTAGCCTGTAAATAAAATAAGTAACTCACTCCAACTGCAGTATGTATTATGGAATTTCATAAAATATATTAAATTTCAGAAATAAATCAAAGTAATAGGTTAAATCTGTCCTTTATTATTCGTAGCTTGCTTTCTTAAAGAAATATGCAGCCATTCAGATTTATGCTCTACGAGGTGTGAAGGCTCCAGTATTCCCTTGAAGAATGATAAAGTCAGTCGATCAGTCATCTGCAAGTCCCAATCCATATTTCTAAGCTCTTTCACATTTTTTAAACCTTATTAAAAACATGATCCTTTACATGTTAAATTCTAAGATTATCTGCAAATAATCCCATTTATTTGCAGATAAGTACATTAATTTCTTGACCTTTTCCTTTTTTTAAATTACAGTTTTCAATTATTTGTGGATTCATAGATCTGCTCTTCCATTCCTTAAGACAACCTGGAAACTGTGTAGTGGGTTACCAACATACCATACCAGGAAATCAGAATAAGGTTATAGCTTCCTCGCAATGTTTTAAAACATTTATTGGGATAAAAGGGATTTGCGTTTGTTTTTCTGCTTAAACATCAAAAGACCAAAAGAGTCAGTTTCCCTGCTGAGACCCTGCACATAGCATATCTGAAAGGAAAAGAGACTGGGATGGCATCGTCTTAGTTTCCATTTATCAATTTTACAAATTCAATGTTTTAGAGATGGCCTGAAATCCAGGTTCATGACGGGAATTGCTAGGCTTAGGAAAGTGTGGTTTGGGATGCATTTTTGATGGCCGTGGACTATTATCAGGTTTGGCAGGACTCGACAGAAGTGACGACGTCTCTTCAAACAGAGCCTGTGATTCAAATAGCCAAGATAAGACACAGGTCAGAAGTGAAACACATTAGGCAGACTATCTGAGAAGCTCTAAAAGGAACAGGAAAGGCTTTTGCAAGCTCACATGTGGCAGAGGTAGTGCACATATCTGGAACGGCAGAAATGAGGAACGTTGAAATGAGAATGTGAGACACAGTCACAGGGCTGGGTGAAGGTCACCGTCCTGCAGTAATGAGATGTCGTGGACCATGGATGAGCTGCTGGGGTAGCTCTTTCTGACAGCAGCTTTGACTACATAATAACCCAAGCCATCGCAAAAACATCCTTACCCTAAAAATGTCAAAGAAGAAAACCTGAAAATGTTGTTAAGTCTCATAATCAAATGATGACTGCTGAACAGTGACACAAATTCTACTTATAGAACATATGACAATAACTAATTCATGGGCAGATCAAAATATATCAGAACAAAAGACATATTCCAAACAAAGCTATCCACAAATACATTCAAATAAACTATATAATATTCTCTCTCTTTTCTCTTTTGTGATTTTTCTCTTCTCCACCTAGACCGTCACTGACAAACACACACAGTGAGGCAACTGTATAGGCCAGTCAGAAACTTAAGATGACTTCCAGAACACTCTGTCATTTCCATACCAAATTGTCCAAAGCAATATTAAATTATTCCTCCCCACTCACACAATAAAATATTCCAGGTCCCAAATAACAGATCTAATATTTTTCTGTATCCTAAATCAACAGATTACAGTATCTCCAATGGTCCAACATACTTTAAACAACAAGGGGGTAGGGGAGCAAAAAGCACAAGCAAACAAGCAAAAGGTTTCAGTTGGCTTCTAATCAGAGAACCAGAGTTCAAAGGGTGTATAATCTCCCTGTCTGAGCTGCCATGAATAGGGCTATAAAATTTCTGTGATAAGCTTATGTTTTCTGACAAAAAGAAAAAAATCCTTTAGGTATGCCCTGCAGATGAAAGTTGAGAAATTCTGCTCTAAGTATTGATAATATTTTTTAAATGCTTTGCAGTAAGAGCTGAGACATCCAATGTACTTGACAAATGAATTCTCCCCCTTTTAAAGAAGAAACAAATAAAAGATTGGCAGGATGGAAAAAAATTAAGAAGGAAAGAAGGAAATCTGCAAGTCATCATTGCACAAGTGACTCACAGATTATCCTTCCATCTTCTGACTCTTTTCCATAAAATGTGGCAGAAGAAACATTGCAAAGTGAAAGAGCAGAGGGCTGAGCATGGAGCATGTCAGACAGCTGAAATTAAATGAGGGGTCAGCAGTATTCCCAGGCTGACATGCCAAAATGCAATTTCCTTTTCCAAGTTGGAGGTTAAGTGGGCTAGGAAAAACTCCACGGTAACTGGAAGATGCGAAGGAGGGAATGGAAAGGAGAATAGAGAAAAACTTATTTCTACATCCAAGCAAAAGAGTTCAGAGCCGCAAAGGGTAGAGATTTGGCTACAAAGAAACATTCCTAGACCTTAGTGAGCACAGTTAGTGCAGAACAGAGAAGGAAGACCACAGTCTGAGCTGGGTTCGGTGTGTTATCACACAGGAGGAGGCGGCACTTGGGGCAACAGCTACAAATTCCTAACTCAGGAAGTTTTCAGGTGAAGGAAAAAAAGGTACAAGGTGGAAACGGGTGGGTTGGATGAAGACACAGAGAAGTTGTTGAATTCGAGACAGAAAAGAATCCACCTGGACTTTGAGCAGAAGAGGTCAGAGGAGGAGAAGGCAGCATTAAGGCAAGGTGCACAGTTCATGTCTTCTGCACTGTGACCGTACGGTTAAGTGCACGCGCAGGCAGCAGGTATGGTCTTGTTGATTCCTTTCAAGCCACATTATAAATCAAGTAGTAATCCCTATTACTATCTTTCTGAATTAGCATTCCCTCAGGGCATCTAAATTTCTTCTGCATATTGAAGTAATTTTGCACATTGCTTGCTGTCCAACAATTTACTGGCTGGAGCATTTTGTAACTGTCAGTATTTTGACAGTGCATGAGCATTTAATTATATGCTGTCCTTACCCTAGAGATTAAACTCCTCAGTAGCCTACAGCACACTGGCCAAGGACTCATCAGGACAGCAAGGAAAAAATGGGTCAAAAAGTCCAGGTAGAAAGAATGTTCCAGTTCATTGTATCTCATGCAGGCAGTCTGGAAGGGCCACTTTCCACTTTGTCAGAGCACTGATGTCCACAGAGACACAAAACTGTAGCTTCCATAAGAATTTTGCTGGAAGCGTTAGGTCTAGACTCACCAAACTATTTAGCACTGAGTTTATCAGTAACAAAGGGGAAAAGGACAGAGTTTGTGTGCCTTTTAAGAATTAAGTCTGTGTTCATATTCCTGGTGAGAAAAAGGAACATAGGAAAGGCATACTCAGATCTCTGGGAGGAGAATAAAAGCATGCTTGGATCTCAAAGAATGAAACTTTGAGAGTCCATGTATGGGGTTTAGCAGAAAGAATCCACCTTGGCCTGCAAGGAAAACTGTAAGGAAAACAGCAAGGGATTTATAAGTGGATTCCAGCAGAGCAGAACTAGGCAGACAGAAACAGAAATCACATGCCTGTATCCTAGCAAGAGAAAGCTGATGTTGCACATCAAAAAAAGTGCTTTTTAGCAATGTCATTGGCAGGTCATTTGTGCATGCTGCCCCTTGCCTATGTAGCAAATCATCAGGGGTTTCGGCAATTAGGTGTGCCTCCACGCTCAGGCTGACGAGCGCCCTATTAATTTTAGGTGACAGAACTGGATTGGAAACGTTCCCTACATGATTTAGGAAGTTAGGATTTCTTCACATCTCTCTTACATAGGAAACTTGATGCATTTTTATAATAGGATTTGCAAACGGCTGATTCAAAGCTGTCTCCCTTAGCAGACAACAGTATAAACCCACTGATTTTTCTGAAAGCAGCACATTCTCCCACAGCTGAAGCTGTCAACCAGAAAAATGTTGCATCTGCGTGCAGGGCTGTGACTCTTCCTCATTTCTTCAATGTAGTTAGCCAAGCTTCCCCATTGTAATCACCTAATTCCAGGCACTTTTGTCTGAAAATTCTGGAAAGTACAGCTTATTTGAAGTCATGGAGCTAGGCAGTTAGAATAGCGATTGCTATGTTTCTCACACGTCTTGCACTGGAATACCTTCCTCCCTACAGGGCAAAATACGTTTTCTCATCTGTTTCTTTAATACTAAAATTCTCAAACGGAAGCCACACACTACTGATAAACAGCATATCAAAACTGCCACAGAAAAAAATTCTGCCACTTTGTTTTGTAGGCTCAAGTCAATGTAGCAGTATAAGCCACTTATCCTTTAATCTTCTTTTCATAGTAGCAGAACACTCAAACATATTATCCTGAATTTCCTTTAGTAGGTGCTCAGTAGCAGCAGGCTCCCATATAATCAGGCTGCCTTTTCCTCACGCTGTAACTGTACTCACACCAAGGACAAGATGGGAGCATCTGTGTTTCAGTCCTGCGTGACCTTCCTGAGCACTACTAGCAATTACCTGTTGCCACCATGAGAACTCCCACTAGCAAGGCAGGTTAGCATTTTATATGTCATTTAATTCTGTTTTGTAGTGGCAGCTAATACCTGTTCTTTGCTTGCAGAGCTGGAAGCGTGAAAGACTATTGTCATATGACAATATTTCCCATTTTGATCTTCTATGGTAAACCTTATTTTCAACCATGAAGTGCGACTCTGGAACGCAGTACAATATCCCATCAGGCTGAAGCAGAAAGAAGAATTAGAAAGAGAATGACTGGTGGCAGTTTTACAACTGGTGGCAGTTTTACAACAGAACTGAAAACCCACTGGTACAAAAACTGCTTTCTTTGACTATGTCTGTGTGAGAAAGTTTTCTAACACAACAGGAGAGGATCAGTAGGTCAGAGCAGTTGGTACTCAGGCCCCTACATCTCCACTCTACAAAGTTCCACTATTAATTCAGATTAAATGAACCTGCTTTCCTGGACCAAAACTTCCCCACTATGTGGTGTAAAGTTCTCTAGCAGATTGCTTCAGTCCCCCATGCTCCCCTTAGGGTTTTAAGTCCTGTGGATACACACCCAGATCAGAACTTTTGGTCGAAGTTCTTCGCAAAACAATCTTTTTAACATGAACCAAAACCACACACACAAAAATGTACCAAGAGGTGATGAAGACTACCCAAGGACTTGTTTCAGAACTGCACTGCTGCTGTCTATTAAAATGCTAACATAGAGCCACCTTTCATTTTGGCTGTGATTGCATAATTAAAAATAAACAAATAGCACTGAAAAAAAAAAAAGGTTGAATAATGGCAATAACTATAGTATCACAGAATGGTTTGGGTTGGAAGGGACCTTACAGACCATCCAGTTCCAACCCTCCTGCCATGGGCAGGGACACCTTCCACTAGACCAGATTGCTCCAAGCCTCATCCAGCCTGGCCTTGGACACT
>NW_010228499.1:23884-24951 GCF_000690775.1 Eurypyga helias
CTTCCTGGTATCCCCTTCATGTACTGGAAGGTGCTATAAGGTCTCCAATAAGAGTGGATTGGATGTGGAACATGGAAAGGTGTATAGATGTGAAAAGAGGGCCTTAGGCCTTGAGCACTGTGATGACTGCATGGATTTCTTCATATCACAAGGGAAGCCTGTGGCCCATCACTTACTTGTAAGGTATTGTTCACTTATTTTATCTGTCGGTGTAGATAGTAAACTCAGATTTTTTTGGTCGCTTTTTTTTTCAGCTGAAAAAGTACTATCTGAGGAGATGCATACACAATTTCACAAATATATGTCCTACATCATTTATGATCAGCAAAGAGATACTTCTATGACCCGTGATAGTCCCCTGAACATTCTAATGGGAATATTGTTTTCCCAGTCTGGGATCCAGCAGTTTTCAACCCTGCTGGTTTTCCAACTTGTTCATTTTTTTAGTCCAAAAAAGGTGTAATATTTGCTAAGGGCATTCAACCCTGATGGGCTAAGACATTGTGGTATGTAAGAGCTAAGTTATTTGGCTGAGTTTTGGAAGTGATTTGTGGTCCTGGGAATTACTAACTGCCAAAATATTTTAAGAGAGATGACTGCACAAGGAAAAAAAAAAAAAAGAGCATTTATCAAAAATATTCTTGTTTGAAAAAGCCTTTTTACCTTCAGATATATTATTCTTTTTTTCTTGTATAAATAATTACCGTGAAAAAGTGAAAATGGAATTTGTTTTGTTAAAAAATGAGGTCAAGTTGGCCATTTATTTGCATGTTAAAATGCTAGTCAAGACTCCTGTTATCAGATTTTATGAATGGACAAAAGCTTATGTAAATGGTATCCTTATAATCTCAAAAGATTGGCAGCGATTCTGCAGGATCGGAAAATGTAGTTCAGATGATACAGCGCTTAACACATCCTTCCATAGATGCAAACACTTCAACAGAAAATCAGAAAGTTTTTCAATCTTTTAAAATTAACTCGTATGAACTGATGTCATTAAAGAGGCTACTGGAAATCCTAATGCAAGTTCCTGTTTGAGTGGGTGTCATTGTTTAACTCCGGCTAGC
>NW_010228500.1:0-254 GCF_000690775.1 Eurypyga helias
ATGTCTCTCCAGTTTCGAGACAACATGTATGCCATAATGTTCTGTGTGTTTGCAAATTCATTACAATTCTAAAACGGAAACATGATCCAGACCTCATCACCCTTGGTGATACAACTGCAGCAGGGTATTTTTTGTACATGATATTAGAATGCTCCGTGACATGGCATTTACAAAACAGTATTTTGTCAGAAAAAGGTGATACTCCACCCAGGTTTTTCCTTCCCCTTCTTCTCCCTTCTTCTTCCAAATGTAGT
>NW_010228500.1:268-5903 GCF_000690775.1 Eurypyga helias
CCTACAATCGCTCTGAAATCTCCTAAAAATTAATGCTCATTATAATGCTTAAATCAAACACTTATAATCAATAGAAACAGGAAAATACACTGTCACACCTAGGTACTGCAAATTGCATAATAAAAGAGAAAGATAGAGTGCACCAGGAAAAGATGTGATAGTTTGTACTCCTGATCCTTTAACAAAAGAGCAGAAACTAACTTGTCATGATATTGCCACATTTTATTTTTAGAAAGGCAGGATTAATGCATATTTGTTCTCCACTGGGTAACTTCCAAAAGAAACTAATAACAGAAACCACAGAAAGCAGATTTGTCAAGCTAAGACGAGCGTTTTGGGATTCAGACCATAACCTGCCTCTCATACACATCCACAGTCGAAGTTCACCCACTTTTGCTTACCTAAGCATAAAGAAAACAGACCAAAAAAAAAAAAAAAAAATCAGAGTATGTAGTATTTAAATGTATTTAAAACATCACACTTGCAATTAGCCTAACACTTCTGTCAAGATTTTTGTTGTGATTGCAGAAGTCAGACAGACAGGACTTTGCAGAAGACACTTGGACTTGCACCAGAAAAAATAACTGGTATAGTGAGACAGACCTTAAGAGGTGCTTCAAGGCTTTATTGATTGTTTGTGAATTTCTTTTGATTCCAGCATACAAGACGTCACCTACATGTCCTTTCTGCAAGTCAGTGCATCTGTGCTTGTAGCTGTCTTGCATCTGGGTTTTCCTGGCTGGGTCTCTGGTCACAGTAACCCATTCCTCTGGGATTTGCTTGTACCCATACTATGTCTCTGCTTGCTTAATACATCCATGAGTACAACCCAAAATTTATGGTCACACTTAGTAAGTCACCAAACTGGGAATAATTTACTGGCCAAAAATAATACAGATTCAATACTACCACTTTATCACTCTTGAAGTTAAAAGAAAAATAGAAAGAAGAACAGTCTTTTCTATAGGGCTTCAAAGTGCTTCCTTTTAATGAGTGTCTGGAGAGAAGCGGTTTATGCCATTCATCCCTGGGTTAATACAGAAATATGTAATCTTTCCAAATAAGATTTCATAGCCATAGATACCACACATGACCTAAGAATTAATGGAAAACATGCATTATTGTGAGAAATTTTGAAATAATTTTAATGAATTTGCAATCCAGTTTTTAAATGTGAATAGATTCTGTCAAAACAAGGATAAAATTCCATGCACACTAGGAATATTTCAAGTAATGATCTTCCCAACTCATATATATACCAGGTACCCTAGAAGAGAAACCTCTTCTAACAAATTCAGCTTGAAGACCAGATCCTTGAGGAAAGCCAGTATGTTTTCATTTACATTTTGGGCTGACAGTAGAAACATTTCCTTAAAGATTTCTGGTACCTACCCCATACTTTTGTACCCTGTTCCTACTGATGAAAACAGTGAATTAGCTGTCTAACTTCTCCGCTCCCTGAAACATGATAGGAATTTAGGGTGAAACTTCCAGTTCTTAGAATAACTAAGATAAATTCCTCAATAAGGCTTTAGTAATGAGACAATCAGCTGACCGACTGGAAGACTTCAGGAGAGCAGGAGAGCACAATAAGATACTGAAACAGGTGTCAAGTGAATTTTTTGGTGATGCATGACCCATTAGCTCTAAGAGAGATGAGTACAACTTATCTGTAAAGCAGAGTTTTATTTAACAGAACATCTGTGAGATCTGAGCAATCAATATTTGAATTACTGAAACAATTACCTAATTGATTATCAGCTGTGTAGATCTGATAGCTTTTCTGTCCATAAGTGATCAGGATCAAGAGGTTTTTTTCTTCTACAGTGCCTTCTTTCATATATGACAAATAAAAATGCTGCCTTGTGCTCCTTTATTATGAGCTTGCTGTATATACATGTAGTAATACCTCTTCCTGTCTAATTTTGGCCTCATTTGCTAATCTTCCGAAATTTATGATTAAGCAACAGTTGTAGCAATCAAATACCTAAACTCAGGCAACGAAGAAAGGAAGCAAACATTATTCTCCATCTTCATGCACACAGGCAATAAAACAATTATGCAACTTTTACACTGAATTATTTAGATTTTTTGCATATAGTTTTTCTGCAAATGTTTTCAGTAGATGTTTGAATTACATAGACACAAGTATTTATGCTTATACAACACAGCAATTGATACTCAGGATTGAATAACCAGGAAAATAGTTTGGACCAGTCTAAGCCAGTGGTTAATATCACATATTTAGAGAATCACCTTCAAATTTTTGTGTCATCACAGTTTTTGTTACTTCATTCCTTGCTGATTTTCACAGATCAATAAATGTATCAAACACATGATCTAGTAAGGAATTCTGAAGCGTTTTGTTGTTGATCTTTAGACATGATGAAATCTAGCCTTTTAATCTGGCTCTCTATTTTCCATATTTAAGTTTGTGACACAGGATATTTTTCCTTCTCACATTATAGAAGTCTAACAGCCTGTTCATTTCAGGAGAGGAAATTTTTAAAGTTTTGTAAGCTGGTGTGTCATAAGCTAAATATTGCCAAAGTAAATAGTTTCTAAGAGCTCAATAAAGCACAGTTTTCTTTTTAAGAAGTCATGCTGCTTAATTCTTGTAATTTCCTGAATTTCTGTTGCAGTGATTTCAAATATTTTTTCATTCAGACTGCTTGGTGTGTCTGTGTCTTATTGAATTATCATTCTTTGATCCTGCTACTAAGCATTTTATAATTTAAATATGCAGAAAATATTTGAAATTTTTACTCCCTTTCAGGCTTTCAGAAAAATGGCAGCTTTAAAAAATTACTAGATATAATTTCACATTTTTATACATAATATGATACTATTCTGTTATTCAATGAGTATTCTAAATTGATCCTGCTGTCTTGATCAAGACTAACTTGAGAACAGCCTCCCTTTTTTGATCAGCTTCTGTAAGAGTTTCTTAAAGTGATATGACTTCATTATATCCAAGATTTTCTAAATTATGCAGTCAAACATTTTGTAAAGTGAAAACCATCATCATATTAGATTTTATGGCTTTTTCATTTTTTCTGTCAGGTCTCACAATTAACCCTTTCCTGTTCAGCCAACTAAGACAAAACAGTATTTTTTGCGTAGCAGGCTGTGTTTTGTATTCAGAGGAATCATCACTGATAGAGACTTCCATTCAGAATTTTAACTTTCAAAATATTGGCAGTTGTTGTTAATTTTGGTTGAATAATACAAATAAAAATATATATACTAGTAACAGAGGTGGTACAGATATTAAAATAATGATGGATTAGTCAGAAGAGCTTTATTACCAATAATACAGAAGTACATAACATCAGATCTGATTAAGTAAATCCCAATGAAAATAAAAGTTTTGGGTTTATAATATTAATTTCCAGACTTACTTCATGCAGCCCATGCTCAGGCTAAAGATCCAGTGATTTAACCAGGAGTTTTGTAATAAGAACTTCTGGATTTCTATGTTTGAAACTATCCTACGACTTTTTACAGTTTACACTTATATTGCTCCTTGATTTTCTGCAACATTAAATATATCTGAGTATTGAGTTAGTATAATTAACACATATAGGAAGAATCTGGTGTACCTACAAGAAAATTAAACAGAAAGTAAATCATTATTGATACATTTACATGCCAGGGTATTAATTGTAAAATCTGAGGTGGAGCTATGAATTATGTATTTTAATGGGATAGTTTTCAATTCACACAGATTTTGTTTAATACCTATTTTATTTCATGGGGTCAGGACGGATTTTATGCATAAATGTATAAACACACATTCACAAATAGTCAGACATGCGTACACGTACATTCTAATTTAGTTTATAGCAGGGATATAGTAACAGACTTCATAACAACTATGTTGGAATTTCATAATTACACTATCAATATAGAACCAAAAAACTACCTCTTAAAGTTATTGAGTTCTAAATGTGTGATAGAATTCAGAAGTTTTTAATGTTTAAAAGCAGTATTTTCTGCAAATAGATGAAACAAGATCACCATAATTTCAAACATTTTAGAACTATATATCTTTGTAAGAGTATAATGCCCTAGGCTTCAGTAACATTTAATATTCATGAACAACTGGTATATGGACTTAAACTCTATTATGCTATCACGATAAACATATGGGTACATCTATTTACATTACTTGAAAAGTAAAAAAGGGGACTGATAGCTATTTGTGATCCAACAAATACCAGAATTTAAAGTGTCAGAAATTTGATAGGTGAGAAACCAACCTTTCTGCCATTTTTTCTATTCTGAATAATGTGACCATTTGTGGTGGTGTTGGGGATGAGGGATAAGGAGAATGAAGGGACAGAAGCCAAGAGGACACAAACCACCAGGACATTTTGAAAAATCGTTCTCTACAGATTATAATCTTGTTCTGCAAAACATAGTCTGTTGATAGTCACTGTTCATAAAAAAACAGCTGGGAAGGTACAAAGACTTTCCTTGACATAGGAAGTTCACAGTTCCAACTACTTAATCACATTAAAAGAAGCAAAGAATGTAAATATTTTTTATTTATTTCAATTTAAAGCTCTCACGATCCATCTCATTTTTATATTGTATATACGTAAATGGAAAGGAAGTAGCAGTCTTTCTTAAGGTGAATGGAAAAGTTAACAGCCTGAGAAATTTTGAATTAAGTGGAAATTGAGAAGAAAAATACCTTTCTGTTCAGAAGTGTAAATTTAGGTAAATACCAAGTAAACATTAAGTCTGACTCCTGCCGTAAAAAGGAACCCAGAATGTCAAGCAAGATGGCAATGCAATGGCAGGTTCTCCATAAAATGAACATCCATGAGAGCAGCTATAGGTCTTAGTTTCATAACGCAAAGTTTACACAGTCTATGATGAGTATTAATGTTCTTGACTGTGTCCTAATTCTTTTTGGAAATAAAAGATACATACTTCAGGAGTAACTCTCCTCCTGCAAAGCAGTCTTCAATAGTTTGCTTGCTAGCTTTCAGTTTGTTGTATTGAATACTGATATTAATAAAAAAGCAAGCATGACAGTGTCCCCACAGTGAGATTTCTGAACACTGCTGTAAAGCTAGAGACCTTGGCAAAATAAAGGTCATATTTTTAGAATTTTAGAACAGATTCATTAGTCTTTATAAGCAGAAAACTAGTTTAAAAGACAAATGCCTTATGTAAAATATCACAGAAAAGTCATATATACAACCCTGTTATTTTCATGTGACCCACAGACAACTGTGATGTTCAAAGAGGCACAGAAGTCAGATATACCATGCACACCTAATTCAGTAGAAAGAGAGTGTTGAACCCTAGCTTATATCTTTGGAATCTCACTGGTAACTAATACTTCTTTTGGTTACACGGTATCCTTCTTCCTTTAAATTTAGCTCAGGGTATTTTATTTTTGCTTTATTAATGTCAATAAGTGAATTACTTGACTATACAGAAATGAGATAAAGACACCTCGAGAGCTGGCAGTCAGTGTAGTGATCATAGAATCACAGAATGGTTTGGGTTAGAAAGGACCTTAAAGGTCATCTATTCCCAACACCCCTGCCATGGGCAGGGACACCCTCTATTAGACCAGGTTGCTCCAAGCTTCATCCAACCTGGCCTTGAACACTTC
>NW_010228500.1:5976-9844 GCF_000690775.1 Eurypyga helias
TCCTGATATCTAATCTAAACCCCCCTACTTTCAGTTTAAACCCGTTACCCCTTGTCCTGTCACTACAGGCCCTTATAAAAATTCCCCCCCCATCTTCCTTGTAGCCCCTTCAAGTACTGGAAGGTGCTAAAAGGTATCCCCGGAGCCTTCTCTTCTCCAGGCTGAACACGCCCAACTCCCTCAGCCTGTCCCCATAGCAGAGGGGCTCCAGCCCTCTGATCATCTTCGTGGCCTCCTCTGGACTTGCTCCAACCGGTCTGTACCTTTATGATGTTGGGAGCTCCACAGCTGGATGCAGCACCCCAGGTGGGGTCTCACCAGAGCAGAGTAGAGGGGCAGAATCCCCTCCCTCGACCTGCTGGCCACACTTCTCCGGATACAGCCCAGGATACGGTTGGCTTTCTGGGCTGCCAGCGCACACGGCCGGCTCATGTCCAGCTTTTCATCCACCAGTACCCCAAGTCCTTCTCCTCAGGGCTGCTCTCCATCCATTCTGCACCCAGCCTCTAATGGTGCTACCTATGATAGCAATAATGCTCAATTTTTTCCGAACCACTTGAAACTAGGTGAAGTTTAACTTTCTTCCTGGTATGTGGAAAACAGAAAACCCATTATTTTCTATTTAAACAGAATAGACTCAATAGTCAGTCATTCTCCTCTTAGAGGCAGTTTCTTGCCAATATCAATGGATTACCCCTTGACAATCAGTTGTGAAAGATAATTAGGTCTTAATCCCATGGTGTTTTATGACTCTGAAGGTGTGAGGCCCAGGGGAAGAGCAAATAATATCATCACCTTGCAATCAATTACATAGGCCTTCTAATTGTGTCTCCTTAGGAAGCACAACTTTAGCAGTAACATCAAGAATACCAAAGCTACAAGTCAGACAACTGGAAGATAAATGAAATAATACTTATTTACATGAACACTTTTTGTTTCCTCCCTTTAAGAAAAACTTTGTTCTACCATATTCCTATGCTGGTCTGTAAAATAGTGGAGGAAGAGCAGCATTACAGATGAAATTCTGCATATGTAACATGCAGTAATCACCTAAAAGAGAACTATTTCAACTCCTGCTGTTATAAAACTGTTTTCCACCATTTAATCCCAGTGCTAGGCAAAAATATTGTTTCTATTATTATATTTATACATTGTTTAGATGTATGCTCTGAACAAATGGGCTGATAGAATGTGTGTTTCAGATATTATTTCTGTCAGCTCAGTGCAAATTGAAATGGACTTCCTGGACTGGAGGTATTGATTTTAAAATTCTGATTCTGGGCATTTCTGAATGAAAAGGGAAAAGATACTGCATTATCCCCTATTTGCTACCGGGCCCCACTGTTATTATATGAGTAGATCACTAACAATACAATAGAAAAACCTTGATGCAGACACTACCTGCACTTTCCTTTGGACCTACCAGTTTTTAAGTGGACAACTTTTCTATCCTGTATCTATCTGTTTGAACAAAACAAGTAGGAAAATCACCAGGGTTTAGAAAATTTTTCCAGTTGGAAAAAAAAAAAAAAAAAAAGATGGAATACAGGTATTCTTTACATATTGGTACAGTATACATGCATTTCTGTTTTCTGAAGAAACTCTTGATTATCAGCATCAGTCTTGAGTACTTCCATTTATGTATGAACTCAGTTTCCTTTCTGTTGGTAAAACCGTCTTCCTTAACACATGGCCCAGGGGAAAAAAAAAACATCTCACTTTACTTTGTGTCAACTATATATGTACTGGAAGAATTCATTTTACCATATGCCATTTCTGGAGTAATTATTTTTTGTCATTTTAAGTAAGTACCCTCATATAATCTACATTTAACAGAATGACTAGAGGAGATACATAATCTCCTTTAGATTATGTTAGAGATTTCAAGATATCATCTGATTATCACTTATTCAGAGTAAACCTTGGAAGAATTTATTTCAATTTTCTTGCAATCTACAACCTGCTGCTGCAGCTGGGTTTTTTTACTTCAAAATGACAATGGGCTGGTTGAAGGCTTAAGCACAGTCTTCTGAGATATTTCCCATTTTGTTTCCATATTTTGCTTGACAACTTTATTTGGGTATCAGTCCTGTGATGGACCTTCCAGCTCAGCCTACAGAAACACCGGATTCTTACCCAGAAAGTTATGCTGTATCTGCTGGACCACACAGAATTGTAAAGTACTGCTGTGAAAAAAAGACCAGAACATCATGATGATACTCCCTCATGTTTTTTCTCTGATCAATTTTCTACTAAATCTACAGGTTTGTATTTTGAGCCTGTTGCACATCTTCAGACTGAAGATGGGATGCAGGTGGTGTAATGCCGACATCCACAATGGAGGTATCTTTCAGACTCTCTTAGCCAGTAAAAAGGAAAAAGTTGTCCGGAACATGATCTACCTGACCCCTTTTAGACACCTTCATTAAAGTGAAATAAACTGTGTTCAGAAGGATCAAGAGACCATAAACGGAGCATATGTAATTGGATGGAAGCACGTATGCTACAAATGTGAGATGAATTTCACCAGATGATTCAGGAAATAAATGTTTGTTTATACCCTCAGCAACTTTTGCAAATAAAATTTAGCCAATCACATCAGATTTGAAGATTTGAACAATAGTTGGTCTCAGATAACAAATTCTTCACTGAAAACAACATTGAAAATAACTTTTTTCCCCATACGTTTTTCCTTCTATAATATTAATGTTTAGAATTTATAAGGCTTATTCTAGCATGGCTTAAAAATGATTAGCCATACACGAATACAAGACATTTGTTTATCTTATTCACTATTTCATCTGTCCAATTGTCTTGCTCTAATTTTAAAAGTGCAATTTCAAACTCAATTTTCACATCCTTTTAATTGGGACCTCAACGACTACCTGTAATTGGGTGGTTAATTTTTGACTCAGAATCTTTAGCTATCTCATCAAATCTGATGAATCAGCTCAGCTGTTTGAGTTAGAGTTTATTATTCCTATGCAATTCACAGGCCCTGTTACTAGTTCAAAGGACAAGATGTAAAGTTTCCTTCTAAACAAAGATTCAGTGCTGACCTACGTACAAGTAAGCTATGTCTTTTCATGTGGTGCTTCTCAGTTTCAGAATATGGAATTCCGTTTTCAGCTTCTTATACAAACAAAAGCCCACATGTACACACAATGCATATGCACAAAGGCCTTTGTAAAAAAGTACAGGCAACCCCTTGCCTGTATTTCTGAATCTAACCAGTGTTTTTATTTTAGGTAATAAGGCTTTGTTCAGGAAGCCAAACTGAGGGACAATTTGTTTCATGATGCATTTCTTACAGTTTAACCCAACCTGTAATCCTTAATGCGTCATTGTCTTTCTCTCTACTAATGCGTGTGCAGCTCTGAACTCAGCTTCTCTACTCCAGTCCACAGTAATTTGAGGGACTGTTCTTTTCCCACAGCAATAAAAATTTTAATTAAAACTGGTAAGTCAAACTTCCTTTATTTATGCTCAGTTCTTTCTTTGGCAACACATGGATGAGATTAAATGGTGCTGTCAAACAGAGATGTTGGTATTTGATGGCTTTTAATATTACTGCCCATACCAAGACAACAAATAAATGCCATAAATATTACCTATTCGTACCTCTTTAGTAATTATTTCATTAACGTCATATTTATGCTATCAAGTATCAGGAAGAACTGCTGGTTCTAACTGCTAAGTTTATTTGGTGGTAATAAACTATGCCCAATATGCATTTTGAAAAGACTATTAGTAGTTACAGCAACAGCAAGTCAATATACATTTTATAAAACTTCAGTGTATGAAAGTAATAAACTCAAAGATTAAAGAAAAGTATAAGAAAGCAGCCATGGAATCATAGAATCATAGA
>NW_010228501.1:0-1617 GCF_000690775.1 Eurypyga helias
AATCCTGCCGGAGCGGCGCGGTCTGATTCCCGTGTCTAACACGAGCTTCCAGACAGGTCTCGGCTAACAAGCTCGGGCGCTATTCTGGCACCGTCTAGTTTGTCGGCGTCGGAATTGCGTTGCCAGTGTCCGAGCCGCTGAATGTGCAAGCTTGCAGTTCCACCCTGCCTTAGCATACATGGTCAAAGCATCGGATAAATGTCAAGCACGAGTGAAGAAAGCGGGCTGTCCTCCCGCTCTCTCCAACGGTAAGTTGGATGTGCTTGAAATAGAACCGTCCATATGGACTGCTGGGAGCTGGCCGGGCTATTTTAAGTGATAACAAACCTTGTGGCTGGCATCTTTCGGGAGACGGGACAGAAGCAGCCACACGGTAGGATCCGCACTCCGGAGTGACTTTGCAGGGCGTGAGTCTGCCCTGCTTGGGGCGGTGCCGTATTCCTGGGGGGTGACGGGGCGAGCCCTGGAAAATCCGGGCCGCTTTCTGCTGGGTTTCTGCCCCTTTGCTGTGGGAATTGACTGCAGCGAGGCTAATCCGAGCCGCTTTCAGGAATGGCTCTCGGTTTCTCTCGGTCCGTGCAGAGGATCGAGGCAGCCCAGCGAGCTCTTCGCACAAAGGAGCAGATCCAAGGACATACATTTCTTTGTTCTAAGATTATCGTCTGGCCGCTGTGCTCGGAGATGGTCAGCAGCTTTCTGTCTGGAATGAAATGATGGAAGGCTGGGGGAGTTGGACTTCTTCAGCCTGGAGAAGAGAAGGCTCCGGGGAGACCTTATAGCACCTTCCAGTGCCTGAAGGGGCTACAAGGAAGCTGGGGGGGACTTTTTACAAGCGCCTGTAGTGACAGGACAAGGGGTAACGGGTTTAAATGGAAAGTGGGGAGGTTTAGATTGGATATCAGGAAGAAGTTCTCCCGGAGAGGGTGGTGAGGCACTGGAACAGGTTGCCCAGAGAAGCTGTGGATGCCCCATCCCTGGAAGTGTTCAAGGCCAGGCTGGATGAGGCTTTGAGCAACCTGGTCTAGTGGAAGGTGTCCCTGCCCACGGCAGGGGGGTTGGAACTAGGTGATCTTTAAGGTCCCTTCCAACCCAAACCATTCCATGATTCTATGAAATGTTTTCATGGTTAATTGTAGGGCTTGAAAATAGCAAGTCTAAAGCAAACAGACAAACAGCTGAAGGATCTGATTATAAAACCCATGATTACTCTTTTTTTTTCCTTTTTCCTTTCCCCCTTACCCCTCTATACCACTTTGCTCAAGCCACCACAGCAGCTTTGGAAGGCGAGGGGTTACTGAGTGACTTTCCTGGCGCTCTCAGATGGCTGTGTGCTGTGCTGGTTGTTAGGTGTCAGCCGGGGCAGTCGTTAGGATGAAGGCTGTTTCGGGGATCGCGTGGGTCTTCAGCCGACAGCGCAGCCAGAGGTTGGGGAGCGCTGTCGACAGGTGCCGTACTCAAAACCTGGTTGTTGCCTCGCTCAGGGGTGAAATGCCACGGGCGAATTGCCACGCTGGCTCTGCTGGATGCCAGCGCTCGTGAGGAACGAAGGAGGTGTTGAAGGATGTCCGTAGGTAGTTCTTTGTGAACAGACTTGCCCGCTTCCACCCGCGTGGCGCC
>NW_010228502.1:0-278 GCF_000690775.1 Eurypyga helias
AGCAGGATACGATGCTCCTTCCCATAAACACCCCTGTGTTTCAGCAGCCCGGCCGGAGCGGGGTGAAGCCGCTCCCGTCCCACAGCCGGGCTCGCTGGGGTGCGCCTCCGCGCCCTCCGGGCAGCCTGGGACCGCGGCACGTTCTGGCCAAAGGTTATTTACGTCACGGCGTGCCGTGTCCCCCTGCGCCTCCCAGGCTGAGCATTTTGGCACACAGCGTTATCAGAAGCGTGGAAACTCGTGGGCTGTTGAGGGATTGTTTCCGGATTGCAGACTTC
>NW_010228502.1:303-675 GCF_000690775.1 Eurypyga helias
GAATAACGCCGCAGCGGCACTTCTCCCCACGCGTCTGCGCCCAACAAGCAGCGCTCGCCCAGGGGTGAGGCCAGCAGGGAAAACATTTTCCTGCTCCGCTGCCACGTGGCATAGAAACCCCCACTCGCTCCCGCAGAGCTCTCCTGGCAGGACGCCCGGCCGGGGCCCGGGGCAGGTCTGTGCCCGCCATGCGTCTGCGTGTGCCCGGACACCTGCTCCCCTCGGCCTGCCGCCCAGCTCAGCCCGGCTGACCCGGAAGGCGGTTTTCGCTCCCCTCCTCCCTGGCTGGTGCCTAGTCCGTGTAATAAACGTGGATTATTAATTTGCTGGTTAAGCAAGGGATGTACCTAATGAGAGGGGAAAATACAATGT
>NW_010228502.1:850-1160 GCF_000690775.1 Eurypyga helias
ACACTTAAATCATTATCAGAGACTTTGATGCTGTGCAGGAACTCCTAAATCATTGTTAGAGACTTTGTTATGGAAACAGGACAAGAAACTGTTGATTTAAACAAGAACAAGGAGATTGACAACTCAGAGTTCAGCAAAAGGACGTGGTGATGGAGAGGAGTAGATGAAGTAAACTACCATCAGACGTCTCTGAAGCCCCCCAAAAGTACTAAAATGGACATGCGGAAATGGGTGGTTACATATGATAATGAGTTCACGGGAAGGTATGAATACTTTAATAATTTTTTTGTCTCACTTTATGAATATGTAT
>NW_010228503.1:0-16255 GCF_000690775.1 Eurypyga helias
ATGATTCTATGATTCTATATCTACAGAGAGAGAAAATACCTGGTGCTCGAGAGGAAGGGGTTCTGTAATTGCATTTCTACTAGATCATGGTCTCACTGCGTATGTTTCTGCACTGCAGCGCAGCGTAAGAGGGAGACAATAGCCTGAAGATCAAGATGCGTGTTAGGAACTGGTCCCACCCGCGGTTAAAAAGTGGCCTAGGTGTCTGAATTGAGGACATGCCGCGTCATTGAGAAGGCACTTGTGTTACAGTGGGATGACATCATACAGATACACTGAGGACTTTTATTATTAAAACAGAAAATCTGTCCTTTTAACGAAGATTTAATGGCTTTCAGGTTCCAAAAGCCAATAGTGGTGTGGGTTGGGGTTTTTTTCAGGCATTGTGTTGTAGAAATAAAGACCTTATTGCCAAAGAATAGTAAATTCAGTTAGCGTGAATAAATATGTATAAGTACATATGTATTTAAACTCCACATGTAATTAGCCACGTGTGGATTTTGAAGTGCAAAGCTGATTTGCCTTTAAATTTTTTTTTATACAAAACAGCTTTCTTTTATATTTCATTTCTCTTCTGACAGCTTCTGGGAACTACAATAATATTGAATTTCACTTTCTTTTTTCCCTGCTTTTTAGAGGCTATTAGGTAATTTGGGCAGGGTGGGGAGTACTAGGCACAGCGTGCAAGCTCAGGGCGCTTTTATTTTCAGAAAAATGACTCTTGAAATCAGCCCGTGGGGTCCTGTCATGATCCTTTCCAGTGACATTTTGTCTTTTGCCTACTTGATTTACAAGCCAGTCAGCGACACTTCCAAACGCTTTTCCTAGTCGCAAGGCTGTGGTCTGTGTGTTTGTGAGGGACGTGGGAGAAAGTAGAGAAGACTTTCCCTTTTACCTGTTTCCCTGTAATTCCGCACTCGGACATCAGCTGGCAGGGTCGCTTCTTGTGCTGAAGACAGAGCGGGATGCGGTTGCAGGCGTCGGATGGGACTTCAGTGCATGGGCTCCCATGGGCTCGGTTCCTGTGGGAAACTCCTTGTGGTTTGTCACCTTCAAGGAGGAGTTAGTGGAGTGGACAGAGCTGCTAGACGTAGGAGCTGCTACGCCTGGTTGAACTCATGACGCAGGTTGCCTCTCCAAGGCCCGTCCGTGACTGTAAGCAAGTCCTTCAGCTGCATAAGCATGTCAGGACTGCATGTGCTTAGGTGCCTTTTTGATTTGGGGCCTGATTCCATTAGGTGAGAGCAGTCGGAGCGGATGCCTGCTGTAAACTGGACGTTGAAGGGCTCCTTGGAGAACCGGGGCAGAAAGCTGAGGGGTCACAAAGTGCTATTTTGTGCCGGATCCTGTTTTTACCTTGTCCAGCATATTTTTTTGATCTGTTCTGGAAGTCAGCACTGTTGAAGTCCCGGTTGTCTGAGGAAATCAGCAGGCCGGAGGTTGTACCAAAGTCGGTGATCTTTCACGCAAGCTGTTCTGTTGAATCCTGTAGAGAAAAGGGAAGTTACTAAACATGGCATTCTTCTTTTGATAGATTTCAATGGTGGCTGTAATTCACATTCCTGATGAGAGCTACAGACTTTCCTGCAGAATATTATATCAGTATCTGCTTCTAGCTCAAGGTCAATACCACAATCTGAAGGTAAGATACGTGCTGAGTCTCGTTTCATTTGTGTGACAGCGTTAAGCTTGGTTTGTGTAGGCTTTCAGCAGCCTAAATTAGTGTAAGACACTTACTGTCGTGCAAAGAACCGGATAATAGTTAAAATTAGTTTCTCAATTAAGTAGTTCCAACCCAAGTTACTGCACAGAAATAATTGGTATGACAGTATTCAAGGTTGCTTGGAGAAATTGGTTGATGGTGGTCTGGAGGCCTTGGTGCTGTCTGCTTATTAAAGCAGTAGTAAGGCTTTAATGAGCTGTCGAGTGCTTCCTCTCTGCAGAACACGTTCCCTCCTTGCTAATCTCTCAAATGAGCACTTTCCCCTCTACTGCCCTTCAACTGGGAAAGCCTCAGAAGAAACTTTTTGGTTTAAAATTCCTTTTTACTGCAAGACATTTGTAAAAGTTAGGAATTACTATAAGTTAAACCAACGTTCTCGTTATCCCATTCCAGTTTCCCTCACCTGTGTGTGTTGTGGGACCATCTTTGTCCTGTGTCTGTCAGGCAGCTGATGTGATTCTGTGCGATTCACTCTTCTATTACAGTGATAATAAAAATAACGTGTGGTATTGATAAGCTAGAAATTGGGCCAAATTAATTGAATTGACTCAATTAGCATTCATTCAGAAATAGGTTTGTCCAAAGAAATGTTTGTCCTGGCCATTTTTTGCTGACATAATTGATCCAGGTGAACTTCTCTGTTCTTCCCAGTAGGTTTTCTTTTTGTGTGGGGGTTGCCTTTGTAAAAACGCTGCTTAAACTGCACGGCACCGACTGTGCAGCGGCACTTTATGTAGTGGAGCCGTGTGCGCTCTGTGGGCATCGCTGGCTGCATGGGGGGTTACTGGCTCTATTCAGAGATCGTGCCTGGAAGAATTGGCACTTAAAATAAGACAAAAAGGAGTAGGGGATTGTATTATGAGCAGGAGCTGAATGGGTTGAGTGAAGCAGATTTGACTACTTGGTGGATGTATTTTTGGTAGTAGATAGCAGCTTCCCTCCAAGCACAGATATACCCGAAACCCGAGCTGCTCAAAACCTGGGCAGTTCTGTTAAAGTTCATGCACATACACTGATTTGATTCAGCTAAGACTTTTGAGGCCTTATTTTCCCAGTGGTTTATGGAATTTTATGCTTCTGCAATACCTTCAGCTGAAGGCCAGGCGGCTGTCAGGACTCACACAGAGTGAGCCTGGCACTGTTTGCCCCAGTGGAAACTGGTGAATCTGACCCAGTGGAGCTTGCATCGCACGTGTGTGTGTGTTCAGGTATCAGGGGAGGGTTTGTTGCCTTCTAAATGTCTGTGTATGTGTGTATTTTAGCAACTCTTCATGTCTGCAAGTAGTACTGGACTGTCTTCAAGCGATACATCCCCTGCTGAGAGAAGTACTGACAGAACCTTGCTGGAAAAGGCCGGACTGGCTGAAGATGAACCAGAATTGCATGAAGAAAACAGTAAAGACTGTGTTATTTGCCAGAATGGCACAGTGAACTGGGCCCTCCTACCCTGCAGGCACACGTGCTTGTGTGATGGCTGCATCAAGTATTTTCAGCACTGCCCAATATGTAGGCAGTTTGTTCAAGAATCTTTTCCACTCTGCAGTAAAAAGGAGCAAGATGAAGATGAATCAACCCATATCTTGCAAGATGTTCCTCCTGGAACTGTTTTTTGAAGGGGAGGGCGGGGGGAAATAGAACTGGGTTGTACGCACCAAGATTAAATGTAGGAAACAGGCTGTTTATGGGAGGGTATGTAGCATTAACTTGTATGGTTTTGCTTTTTATTGTTAGGTAATTTTCAGCTTCCTCGTTTGTCTTCGCTCCATATGCTCACAGGAACACTCTGCTTCTCTGTGCAATGTGGAGAGAAGAAGTGCGTGGGATATCTTTGAAGGATGTGATTTTATTTATAACTTCTTACTAGTTTTTCGTCGAATACTGTTGGAGGCAATTTTGATTACTAAATTTAGTGCGTCTCCTAAAAAAAGCATAAAACTTGCAAGTGAAGTTGCACTCAGCTCATGCTCTATTTATTGTATTTAAAATACTAGAGCAGTATATCATTTTAAGTCGGTATAATTCAGAGACGTAGCACTTTTCTGGAGGTATCACATGAAGGAAAGTAACTGTTCTTCGTTGTTAAAGCCATGGATATTTATTCTGTAGGTGGAGGCTGGGCAGTGGCAGGAGCTGGGAGTGGAAGGTGTTCAGGACACCGTTTCTGGCTGTTGTGAAGGGTTTGTGTGTGTGTGCGCGTGCGGGAGGGCCCTTAGCCAAAGCCCGTTGGAATGAATGGAAAGATTTTTGTTGATTATTCTTGGCTTGAACTAAACCTTGCTGCCACTTCCAAGCCTGAACCTCTGCTGTGTCATCTTGAGACACAGACATTTCGGTCTCGTTAGCGATGGCTCTAAGAACTCGTTCTCCGTGCGGTTGGTAGTTAATTACTCCCCTGAGTGGGTACTTGGGCAGTTTTGTGGTGCCGTTCTTCACGAGTAGTCTGCTTTGGGGAATGTTCAACTCTTTTGACTTGCCTTGTCAGTTTGGGTGCAAAATTAACCATTTACCTTGTATCAGTAGTCCCAGGGGATTTACTTACTCTGGTAAAGAAAGAAGCTAAAGAATGGCAGAAAACTATTTCCCTCCGGTGGTGTGTCATCCAAAGCAATAAAAATGGCTGTTGAGAAATTGTTTGTTTGACTCTTGAGAGAGAGCTGAATCCTTCTAAAGACAGACAGGCTTGGTTTCACATCTGCTCTAAGACAAAGACACAAACGCTTGTTCGAACCTGTAAAAAATGGAAAGTAGCTGCTTTCCGTCCTCCCTCTTGTTCCCTTGCAGTTTTGCCCCACATCCAGGTCCAGGACAGCTGCTCAGTCTCAGGGAGAGAAAGCCATGCTCCCAGCTATTCAGCTGCACTCTCTGCCGATCCTTTCCTGCTGCTGCCGGCCCAGGGTGCTGCCCACCTCCAAACCAAGGAAGGAAGCTTCCCCAGCTCCAAGGTATTCCATCTTCATCTTTCCATCGTTCTTTTGGTTTGTTTTGGTTTCGTTTTGCCATGACCTTGCTTCCAAACTCCTGGCAGTTGCCTCCGAGGAAAAGAGTTAGGTGGTGGAAAGGGTAACGCTTAGTTGTAAAGGCAGGTGGAGGTTGGGAATCGATGCATGTAGCCACAGATTTCCGGCCAGCAGTCAGTAGGCTGTTTGTAAGACAATTTATCTGGTCTACGTAAAGGGACCTTCATTGCCAGGGACAACCTAGGAATAAACTGCTGGCCCAATCGCCCTTTTGTTTGCTCTGTATATCAAGCAGGTATTACATACCTAGGTGTCTGTGGGGAGTGAGCAGTGCTTGCGGAGAACTTTGGAAGACAGATGGTTCTGTGTGGAAATCATCATGGCTAAGAACAATGTATGGGCTGCAGTTCAGGAGGCTGAGAGCAGAGGGGAATGTGGTAGCAGAAGGAATGTGTGCTGGTGGCAGCAAGGCTGTACCTCGGATAAGAACGCAGTGCAGATGTGGAGTGACAAGAGTGTGATGCAGCCCTGGAGCTGCCTGTATTGAGACAGATTAAATATCACACGGTGTCTGCATCACTCAGGATGAATCATGGAGGCACGAGGAGGACTTCTCTGTCTCACCATAGGCAGTCCTCACCAGACCACTTGGATATGTGTGTGAGAATGTGAGTGTGAAAGAACGTGTGGGTGAAATCAGTCTTAAAAATCACCTTCCCTTTCTATGAACTGAGTTTTGCCATCTTGGCTGCCACATACCTGATGGAGGTACTTAGAATCATAGAATC
This sequence comes from Eurypyga helias, assembly GCF_000690775.1. Lineage (NCBI taxonomy): Eukaryota > Metazoa > Chordata > Aves > Eurypygiformes > Eurypygidae > Eurypyga > Eurypyga helias. The sequence continues at coordinate 5,469 of NW_010228503.1, forward strand.
ACAGCATGGTTTGGGTTGGAAGGGACCTTAAAAGATCATCTAGTTCCAACCTCCTTGCCATGGGCAGGGACCCCTTCCACTAGACCAGGTTGCTCCAAGCCTCATCCAGCCTGCCCTTGGACACTCCCAGGGATGGAGCATCCACAGCTTCTCTGGGCAACCTGTCCCAGTGCCTCCCCACCCTCTCTGGGAAGAATTTCTTCCTGATATCTAATCTAAGCCTCCCCACTTTCAATTTAAACCCGTTACCCCTTGTCCTGTCACTACAGGCCCTTGTAAAAAGTCCCCCCCAGCTCCCTTGTAGCCCCTTCAGGCACTGGAAGGCTGCAATAAGGTCTCCCCGGAGCCTTCTCTTCTCCAGGCTGAACACCCCCAACTCTCCCAGCCTGTCCCCATGGCAGAGGGGCTCCAGCCCTCTGAGCATCTTGAGTTTAGCCTTGTTCTGCTATTAAAGAGAAGCCACTAACGTGACAATGGTGGAAATAATTACTCTCCAGTCTTCCCTTCATATCCATGCGTCACTGTTGTGGAGAGCTGGTGTAAACGGTTCTGGGCCTCTGGGCACTCAGAAAATTTAATATAAAGACCAAAGAGCCTGAGCCAGTAGCTGTTTCCAAACCAACAGCTTATGCTAGCAGCACGTGGGATGGTAGGTGTACAATTGTTGTTCTGGAGGAGCAGGTCAGTGGTGCGCTGCTTCTAACCTGGAGTTGGGCACTGCTTGATAGCTAGCAGGGACTTGGTTTGTCCACGGAGGTGATCAGGGAGGTGTTGTTTACTACTTGACCACAGTAGTCCCCGACATTAAATCAATTAATTAAAATTTCCCAAGAAGACAGTGTGATCCAAGCTTGTGGGCTTGTGTAATCTCAAAGTGAAATGGTATTTGAGTAAATCCCCACAGAGAATTGCCTGGTCTGTCTCATCCTTCGAACAATCGATGCCAGTATTAAATAATAACGACAAACAGGATGTAGCTGTGCTGAACTGCCAGGCCATGTATTTACCATTAAGTCTCTCCCAGCTTTTCATTTGTTTCATGTTCTTTCAATAGCCTTTTCCAGAGATGCTAAGTTGCTTTATCGAATCTAACAAGCTTCCTTGCTGGCCCAAATCAAAGACCTGACAGAGAGTTATAAACAGTCCTGTAGCTGGCTTATTACGTTTGCCCTTCTTTTAAGACGCCATCTCAAAATACAGATCAGGTGAGAAGTAAAAGGAGCGGCTCTAACGCATCCTTGTGTGTCCCTGGGTTGTCTTAAAACAGGGATTTGAGGCTCTAAGAGAGAAATAAAACCTTCCCATGACCCACAAAAACATAGTGTATTGGCAGAGGCTGTTGCGCTCTGTCTCCCTGTTGTAATAGAGGTAATATAACATTCCTCTTCCACTCATTCGAGATGATGTTTATGGATTTGGTGACCTCAAGGAGTATATGCAGACTTCTGGCAACAGGACTCGCTTCTTTTTAGCGGCGTTGGGGTATTGCAATTTTGTAATGATTTTTGCTGCCGGGGAGAGGCGGGAGGTACCTCACCGCTTGGTTTGGTTCATCAACTGTGAGCAGAGCCGAGGCTTTGAAATGAGTTGATCAAACTAAGTGGTGTTACTTAGGGATATGTTCCAAGGGATGTTTAGGGATGTTTAGGGATATGTTTAGGGATATGTTCTCCAAATGCCAATGGATTTTCACGTGGACATCTTCCTCCTGCAGAGAAAATTGTTCTCTTAGGATCTTCCTTCCTCCCTACCTGCCTTCTCTAAGTAGAGGGCAGATGGTAGGAGGGAGACAGTTCAGGTCAGTACATCTTAAAATGGTCTTCCCATTCCCCTGAGGAATTCAGAATTACCATAAGGCACTTTGAAAACTGGCTAGTGTCCTGACTCCTGCTCCTCGTGAGCTAAAACAGTGCTGTGTTCCACTGCAGACCCTATAAAGTGTCACCACCACCACTGAGGGTGACCACTGACCATCAGAGCGCTGAGCTCCCAGTAGCCAGCGCTGCCAACCTGGCATGATCCCGTTCCACATCAGGGATTAAGGAAAGGAGGAGTTCAGCATCTCGTGTTTTGGTGGGTCTGAGCAGATGAGAACCCATGTCCATGTTTTTGTTCAGCTTTAAGATGAGTTTCTGGGTGAATCAGATTAAAATGATTCATTTACTTGCTAACATCAAAATTAAAACCGTGTAAAAGGAGTCAGGCACCAGGATCTGAGTTTCTCCTGCTCATTTGTGCATTGCTCAGTCCTCCCGTGCCGTGATGAATCCCTGCAAGGTCTGCCAGGCGAAGGGGGTCTCTGCCACCAGCCACAATTTGCTCGGTTGTCCTGATGCCCAGAGTAAACAAGGACTGGCCTCTGTCGCTGCAGCAGACGTGCAGCTCCTGCAAAAGCTGTCCCTGGTGTCCTGTATGTTTATAGCTAATGTAATTAATGCCAGGAATAGCTGAATTTTATCTGATACAGCAAGCGCCCTTCTCTGAGCTAAGCCATTAGGCTTGGTATTATCTTGCTGGAGTATGCTGGGCAGGAAGGGCAAAGAGAAAACCAGGATTCGGGTTGTATTTCTGGGTAACTTTAGTATTACTACCATTTTAACGTTGCTTTGATGGCGTACAGTGGCCTCATAATGCAAATGCATACCTGAGCGCAGCTCTCGGCCGCGACCGAGAGTCCCACGCTTTGCAGAACGCCCCAGAAACAGCCAGATCCCGCTCCCTGCCTTGCCACCGCTCTCCAAAGCAGTGCTAGCCACGATGGCCCGGCGTGTTCGCCCAGCTAGTGACCACAGAGCCACTCAGAAAGTCTCCGCTGAACAGTGCGGGGTCGCTCGGGCGGCTCTACGCACGGTTTGCCTGTTGCTTTTACTCCCTCGCGTCTGTGAGCGATGTGGGTAGAGAGGTACGAGCTCGTAGTGCAGCGATGCTTATACCTGTAAAAAGGGCCTTTGGCTGGTTTGGTTCCATAAATTCGTAGGAATGTGCAACACCTACATAAAGGCACCTTTGTCTGGATGCTGCTGCAGCTGAGCTAGGAGAATTCCTGCTTTAATTATGCCATCTCATAATGGGAATGATTTAGAACAGTAAGAATACTATACGTAGACACAGTTTTAAGGCTAGATGAAGTCTTCAGCGGAGTCTGATGTCCAAAGTGAGGAATCTCTCTCTTTCTCCAACAGTATTTTGAAAAGCAATGACATTATAAATTCATGCTGAGCCTTCACCAGGGTTCAGAGAAACCCAAAACCCCCTCCTTTCAGTCCTCGTCCCTACACACGTACTCCTCAGCCATGGGAAGGGCAATGCTGTGATGTTTGCTGTGGTCGTGACACGAGGGGTCACTACATTCCCATCATGTAGAAAACACCTCTACTACCTGTGCAGTGTCCGTGTGCTCCTGAGGGTCAAGTGAATCCCACATCTGCTTCTGCAGGACCAGCAATGAATTACCTGGATAATTAGTTGCTACCTGTGTTTTATATCCTCAGTTTGTGATGTTCTTGTATCAGCAGCGGATTTGTACCTAGAAAGCTTCTCTAGGTTTTAGATGCCTCCTCCAGCTTTTTGTCTTCATCCAGTGAGGGTTTCTGGTGGTTCCTAACATTTTTTACTCTCCCATTGCATAGCCACTTCACATCTAATATTTCTTGGCAGACTTTTCAATCCTACGATCCCCTGTAGTCAGGAGACTGGTGAGAAGTCTAATGCATCGCTCATGTCTCTCGTAGCGCTATTTGTTTCAGTGTCTATCAGCTCCTCGTGAGCAGCATTTTAACAAACAGGCTAGAGGGAGGATTACTAACCTGTGAGTTATTTTGGTAGTTGTTCCTCTTCGGTTTTTAGTTTTAACTCTGCAGATCCTATTGAGTTTGGAGACCCCAGAGATCTACCGGGGGTCATCGTGCATCAACCTCCCGTCACAAGAATTGACCGTGAGACACAGATCTCTTGCTTCTTAGAAACACAGACACCGTGCTATAAGCGACTTGATTTTGCTCTCCAGTTCCTGAGGGTCCTAGATTTCACGGATTTCCCCTGTAGGAAAAGAACCTTAGACCACAAGCTCGGAACGCTCCAGCTTGCAGGAAGCCTGGGATGGGATATTGCTGTCAGCGAGGCTGAGGATAATTACGGCAAGCAGGGAGCCCCGAGGGAGGACGGCACTGCGTTCTCTCGTGTGGCTGCCCCGCTTGCCAAGGTTAGCAGACCCCTTTCTGCGGCGGCACATTTCATTGATTAAAGTAAGAACAGAGCAGCGATTTATGGCGTATGACAGCTGGAAAGGAATGCTTTTCTCCAGGCACTGCCATACACGGAGACAAGATTGACAACCCAGATGCTGCCTTCCTTTTGAAAGCTGACTTCTTCCTAGGTGGTCAGTACCAGACCCTGGCTGGTATGGCTGCAGCATTATCCAAACCCTCCTCCGCTGAGGCAGCTTGCTCCAAGGCCAGCTTAAATTACTCAAGGGTACCCCTACGTTTTGCTATAGGTCCAAAGAGAGGTACTTGCCAAGAGCTGGTGGACTCACATTAAAGAATGGCTATAGCTTTTCCAGTCCTTCTGTCTTTAAGTATCTTTCCAGAGACGTGAAAATGTGTAAAGAAGTCTGCCAGCTCCAGTTTTCCCTTTCAGCACCAACTTCTTAACAAAGAAGTCTCCATCAAGTCCAGCAGCATCCAGTGCTCTATCGCTAAGACACCGTTTACTTCTCTCCTGTAAAAGATGTTTGATAATGTAAAGACCTCTTGACTCTATGACACGTTTTGATGGGGTCATTTAAGTCCTTTGTTTTAGCAGCTCCTACCTTGGTGTTAGCCCTGCTGGATCTGCTCGCAGTAACCCATTAGACACATGTCACAGCATTCACGGACTCAGAATTTCCAGGCTTTGCAGAGCTGTACCCTCAGCAGTACTTTGCCACACTTTTGCTGGGCTTTGTTTTGCTGGTAGGCTGGGAGCGTGCAGATTTCATAGAATCATGGAATGATTTGGGTTGAAAGGGACCTGAAAGATCATCTAGTTCCAACCCCCCTGCCATGGACAGGGACACCTTCCACTAGACCAGGGTGCTCCAAGCCTCATCCAGCCTGGCCTTGGACACTTCCAGGGATGGGGCATCCACAGCTTCTCTGGGCAACCTGTCCCAGGGCCTCCTCACCCTCTCTGTGAATAATTTCTTCCTGATATCTAATCTAAACCTCCCCACTTTCAATTTAAACCCGTTACCCCTTGTCCTGTCACTACAGGCCCTTGTAAAAAGTCCCCCCCAGCTCCCTTGTAGCCCCCCCAGGCACTGGAAGGGGCTCTAGGGCCTCCCCAGAGCCTTCTCCAGGCTGAACAAGCCCAACTCTCCCAGCCTGTCCCCATGGCAGAGGGGCTCCAGCCCTCTGAGCATCTTCGTGGCCTCCTCTGGACTCGCTCCAACCAGAATTTCTCTGCAATTCATCCTGCTTCTGCTTCCAATGACCGCAGCCAGGTGCGACCTCGGCAGTGCGGGGCTCCGCTACGCCCCTCTGGATACATCTGCTGTAGCTAACTGGGGTAGGTGGACCTCCACTAGGCCACATTTTCAATAGCATCCTTAAATGTTGGCATGTTAAGTGATCATTCTCCAAAGATTCCCCTAAAAAACGTCTCCTCCAGCACAGCAAATATTTCCATTGTCCCACGTAGTCTGAAGGCTATGGGAAGAGCTGGTGGGGACAGAGAGGTGGCCGGATGCTGGTGAAGTTGGGGACAAACACAGAAAACATGGTAGCTTGTAAAGCTTTGCCTTGGAGCTTTAACCACAGCCGTCTGCACTGGAACGTAACGCATGATGTCGGATTTTAACTCCGGTAGTCTGAGCTGCGGGGAGCAGGACCAATCCATAGGAGGGCAAGGCAAACCCAAAGAGGTATCCACTGGTTTCTGATCAAGAACCTTCTTTCTCAAAATGAACTCCTTAAAGCACAAGAGTAGGAGCGATCTTCAGTCTTTTGTATGTCTCTGATTTGGAGCAACGTAATCTTTTGTAGCAGGATTTGGAGACGAACCTTGGTCTGGCTGAGCGGCCCTACCTGCACAAATCTGATCTAATAAGGTGATTTTTATCCCCTTTTTGCATCTCCTCTTTTCCATGAGAATCTTCTCCTTTTCCCACCCCTTGCAGAGAAACATATTGATGCTCATGAAGACAGGAGTGGCGGTTCTGGGGGCATTTTGGGGCATTTTTGCACTGAGCATGTTGGGCAGTCTGTGGGCAGGGCTGCCAGGGTTTCCCACTCCCCATCTCAGGCTCCTCAGGGAAGTGGTGATCTCTGCTGGGTGGTGTCTGGAGACAAGCTGGGATAACTGAGCTTGGTATGTATAGAATCACGGAATGGTTTGGGTTGGGAGGGACCTTAAAAATCTAGTTCCAATCCCCTGCCATGGGCAGGGACACCTTCCACTAGACCAGCTTGCTCCAAGCCTCATCCAGCCTGGCCTTGACTTTTAGGCTGGAAAAACCCTTTAGGATCATCAAGTCCAACCGATAACCCAGCACTGCCAATCCCACCACTAACCCTTGTCCCTCAACACCTCGCCCACACGGCTCTTAAACCCTTCCTGGTTCATCAGGGTGTAGGGAGTGGTATTACCCAGTTTGCTGTCAGCCCGTCGTAGACGTGCCAACCCTCGTTTACGGAGCTCTCCTGAGGGCTCTGGAGAAGCATCCTCTGTAGCAGGCAGCATCCTGGGCGAGTGAGTGGCCTGAGGTGTGGTGGGATGGAGAGAGATGCCAGGATGGTGTGCAGGGCATGGCTGAGACTGGATCCCCTCTGCCAAACCCATCCTACCTCCTAAGCACGTGGTGCCTCTCTCCTAAGCTCGCTCCGAGTTTCCGTGGCTTGTCCCTTTCTTGTGGCTTCTTGCAACGTGTTCAGAGGACTCGGGCAAAATACCTCTTACAGGTCTCTGGATCATCTCTATTTACATCTGTTCTTGCTGCACACATACACACAGGTGTTATTGCTGTGCAGCCCTGGATGTTCCTTATGTAGGTTTTACTGAAAGCTGCCTGTCTGGAGCCCGGAGCAGGAGAATCGGAGCGCTGTTTCCCCTGGTGTTTGCCTGGATCCCCTGCCATTTCATCAGGTGAAAGCAGGAAGGTTTTCCTCCACCCCAGCATCCTGGTTATGTCTGAAGCCATACCCAGCCTGGCAACTCTTCCGCTCTCCTTTAAGGAAGTTCTCCTTACATTAACCGTCATGTTATCAGCACTGGGCACGCTTCATTATTAATAATTAAGTGGGAAAACTGCCTTATTATCAGTGCTGCTGACACGTCTTGAGTTGGAACCAGGCTTCCGAAGAGAATTGCTTGAAAGGGGTAGTTAGGGAAGCAGTTTCCTCGACGGTGCATGCTAATGCACATCTCCAAGCCTCTCTTGGAGCTGCTGGAGCCGGGGAGTCGAGCAGTTCCGTTGAACGGTGCCTCCTTGGGGATCAGAGTCTTGTTTCATCAGGGCCATCTGCTTGCAACACAGCCTCAGTCAGCTCCAAGTCCTACAACAAGCTGCTTTCATTGCCGGCTGGAAATGGTTTGAAAAATCTGAGTGTTGTAGGTAAACATGACGTGAGGCTACGGGATATAGCCATCCAGGGAGTTATCTCGCCAGCAGGCATTTACGGGGTGTTAGCGCACGTGCGGAGGGGCCCGGAGCTGCTCAGGCATCTCGCTGCAGACCCATCCGAGGTGTGAGCTGGAGCTGTGCTCCGCGCTCCTGCCGATGGCTGGTCGGAGGGGGTAGGATGGGACACCTCTCCTGAGCCACCCAACCCAGCGTGCCCAATAACCAGGCTGCCCCGAAGGGCCAGCGCGGCTGGAGCCAGGCTGTGCCCTCAACACACACAGAGGTCTCAGTTTTGCAAAGACAAATTCTGAGGATATTCACTCGCTGTTGGTGGGATGATAACGTTTTGCAGTGCAAAAGCCTGAATTTCTATTCAAGGGGCTATGTGAAACTGGAGGAGCCTGATGAAACATGCTGCCTGCCGGGTTAAGCAAATCCTTGGCGTCCTCTTCTTCCTCAGCTCCTCTTCGTCACCGACTCCGTGTGCGTCACCGGGCGTGAGAGCAGCCTGTGATACACTGGCAAGCGGTGCTTTTTTGACAACCATTAGTTAAGCTGATTAATTTCTGTCCTCTGTGTCCCTGGGGTCCCTATGAGCCAACCTATCAATGGCCCGGGGCAGAGCTGGCACTGCCGGCGAGGCAGATGCCCGTGCGCTCACGCCATGGTGTCTTCAGAGATGAAAGAGGGTCTTCCCAAAGCAACCCTTCGACAACGGTTAAGCAAGTACCACGTCAGCGGTGCTTCCCGTGCTAAACAGTATTTCCTAGAGCTTTGACTAGCGCCCAGATGCTGGCACTTCCCTTTCGCCTGCAGCTCTGCACAGATCCCCTGTTGCAGCTCAAGCCAGAGGGTTGAACGTGCTCTTCCTCGCAGCCCTCCTGCCCCGTCACCTGGCCATCACCGCCTCCGGCGTCAGGCAAGTCGGCGCCCACTGCTTTCACGAGGATTTAGGCTGTGACACCTAATTTACTACTAGTGGGGCTTAAGGAGCGGTTGTACATCCAGCCTGAGAGCTGACCCGCTTGGCAGGGTCGTGCCTTAAGGCTGGAAGACGAGCATTTCACACCCTGCCCCAAAGCGATGTCAGCGAAATGCGGTGTACGCGGAGCCAGATTAGGTATTCCAGGGCCAGGATCATCTTTTCTCCTAATTTCTTCGATGTGGAAGAGATCCATGTCCTCCTCCCCCCAGCCTCAAGTAGGTACGTGTAGGACAGACCTTGGAAGATCGCTGCTTCTTTCATGGCGAGCTCAGACCCGAGGTCATGCCTGACCCCCAGGCTGGGCACGTGAGCGTGAACATAAATACCGGGTTTTAATGGCTGCCCCATCCAGTTTGTAAATACAGACCCATGAAGGTTTTATTATTTACTTTTCATTTTTACTTATATTTCTTTTTTTTTTGTGCTTGTTTGTGGCAGGGCTTATTTGTATGAATCGTACAGCTCCACTTCACCGCCCGAGGTAAGGAAAACGCCAGCATCCCAGTCGCCAATTCCCACACTTCGTTTAGGAACAAACGAAAGATGTGCTGTGTTTAGGTATCTCAGCCTGCCTACCGTGATATTTTCACTAATACTTGGGTTTAATGAGCTTAAGAAATCTGGGCCATTGTGTGCTGGTGGATATACTCATCCTTCCTTCAGCTAAATATGTTATCGGATAGCTTCCACGGAGATGAGCAACTGCTTCTTTGAACTCACGAATCGTCAAGATTCACTAATTTGCTTAGACCACCTGCTTGGCTAATATTACCGCAGGCCTCTTGCTTTCTCTCTGAAGTGGTAAACAGAAACATGGATGGTGCCGAGAGGTTGCCACCCCGGCGTGCCGGCGGCGGAGATTGGCCAGACCACCCCATCAGCTCTGCCCCCGCCAAATAACGACCCTGTGGACAGTGCAAAGCCCCGCTAACGGCCTCCGCTCTCTGCCCCGGGACTGGCAGCCCTGCAGAAATTCTCCAGCTGGATCCACAAAGATCCCAGGGTCCCCCAGGAATTGCCGTAAGAATTAGAATTAGCCTGTTTCTCTGCTCATCCTGCCTCGTGTTTGTGCAGAGCTGGCTGGGGTGTCTCTGCTCCCGGCACACTGCACACTGGATGCTCCGTCTGCAGGGAAGAGAGTTGACCATGGAGGTGTTGACGAGTCCCCCCACCCCAGTCGATTAACCCCAGAAAAGGGGTTCCAGCCGGCTTGGGGATCCTTCTCTCGCACTGATCTCCGTGGATGCCCGCCTGGCAGTGATGCAGCAGGGTATTTCTGCCACTGATACATCTTTTAATTACCATAGAAACCTCCAAAACATCACAGCCCATGCTGTCGTGTCAGCTCGCTCACTCCTCTGCGTCTGCTTCCTGGGGACACCAAGGGGACTAGGTGCTTGCAATCTCCTGAGGGGCAGATAGCTATTTTTGGCTTTATTATCGGGCACGCTCCGGACGTGTCCTGGAGCACGGGACAGACGCGGTGGCTTCGGTCCTTTTACTCTCATTCATGACTGCGTGCAGGGAGACACCATCTCTCGCCAATCTGGTCGGGCTCGCACAAAGCTCATTTGGTTGTTCCAGCCCTAAATATTCTTCTGATCGCGGCTGTTACCTCTTTCGATGTGCAAAACGCAAAACCCGGGAGGCGTTATCCGCAAAGCGAGCTTGGCAACCCTTAAATTAGCAACGTGCGATCGCGCAGCGTTCTGCCGGGAGCTCCTCGCCGATGGCTCCGTCTTCCCGTGCGGGACGTGCGCACCGGCGGGGCAGATGGTGTATCCTCGCGGCTCCGCGGGCCGTCCCGCAGCGCGCCCGGACAGCGGGAGGACCGTCAGCACCTAGGTGAGGGGAAAGGGGCTCTCCGATTGACCATTTTTTAGGATGGAGCCGGAGGATGAGACAGATGGCTGGGGTTTGTTGGCAGGGAACTCCGCTCCTGTTTGTTTAATTAGTCACCAGACACGCTGAAAGCTGAAGCACATCACGTGTGAACTCGTAAGCGGGGGGAGATGGACCGTTTGCGCTTGACGTATAGGAGCTGCTGGAAGCAACTTGGCGATCCTCATCTCGTGGTCCTGCTGCGGTATCGATGCTCCGGCACAGGGGACCGAGCATTCCCAGTGGCCTCAGGCACCATTTATCTCCCGGCTGCTTGCCAGTGGCGTTCCCGGGGGTCAGCGCTGGGGCCAGTTCTGTTTA
>NW_010228504.1:0-7083 GCF_000690775.1 Eurypyga helias
GGCCGGCCCGGCAAGCGCTAGCCCGGTGGCTCTCCGCCCTGCTGGGCTTCCCGCCGGGCCTGGGGCTGCTGCTCTCCCCCCTCCTGTAGCCCCGCCACACGGCCTCTTAAGGTCCCCGCCTGTACACCCGTCCTCTCTGGGCCCCTGTGCGGCACCGGCCGACGTCTGTGGCCAGTTCGCTGGTTATGGATCTGGAGGAAGTGAAGTTTTTGCAGCCGATGAAGGAAAAAGTCCCAGTTGAAATCGGGGGGTAAACGGCAGACGGTGCTTTTCAGCTTCAGCTCCATTAAAAATTTTGGATTCTACATGCCTTACGCTTTCTATTTATTGAGGGCTAGGAAAAAACTAACCGATCTCGATTAAAAGCAGCTGTTAGTATTTTATTTTTTAACCAAATATGAAATTGTTGTTAATACTTGCTTGATGCTTGCAGGCATCCATGCTTATCTGTGGTTGACTTAGTGCCTGACGAGTAGTTCTCGCTTCTGCCGTTACAGCAAACAGACATGCAGAACACTGCTGTCTTTCGCAGAGCACGGTTGTAAGAGAAGATAAGAGGAAATTTAATACATATAGAGCAAAGACACCTTCTGAGAAGAATATAAAATCCATGGAATATAACTGAATTCAGATAAGAACAGATCTAAATAAAAGCCTTCAGATAAAATTTGCTTTGCCTCTGTTAGTCTCTACAGTTTTCACAGTGTAGAAGCTTAAATGGCATCACTGTGAAACGATCCTGTAATTTTGGTTTTTTTTTTTTCTTTTTTTAATTGGGAAAGTAACTATTTATTTAGATGAGGAAACATGAGTATGTGACGGTGTTACCAGGGGCGTGTGACTGACATAAAATGGGTACTTTGGGAGAATTCATTTGTATAACTTGAAGCTTTTGTATATGCATCGCTGTATGCAGAAGTGATTTTGCTGTATCAGTAAGCATTTCCTCTGAGGCCTGAAGGGAAGCCGAATTCTCTGCTCGCTATGGTTCCTATGCAACTAGCCTCTTCGATGATGCTCTTAGCAATCCATTTAGGTCACAAGTGCAACAAGATTTCAGCAGAGAAGTGATCACTGTGATCTTATGTATGTGTAATGGTGCTTTCAGTGACCAGTGGCTCCTAAAAAACGTGGAGCAAAGGTAGCCAGAAATACTTCATAAGTCCTGTAACTTTCGGTTGAAGAGTGGATAGGTTTCTGATGGTGTAGCTGATACCCCACCATAATCTCTTTAAAAACACCGAGTGAGGGGCAGATGCTGTGATATACTGTGCTTCTGCATGGAGGCAATACGGAGTAGTAACAAAATAATTCAGTTTTATGCCACCCTGGTTGGCATAATACCAGCCTCTGGCCTATTCTGGGCTTCTCAACACAGCCATGTCTTTCCCTCGGCACGGGGATGTATTTCATGTGGGGCCTTCAGCCCTAGCCATGGGAGATGTCTGGAAATGGGCTGTGCTATGGTCACGCTTGCGGTCACAGCTCTCGTGGTGCCCATCTTCTGGGGAACAGCTGTGACTCCAGAAAGGGACCAGAGGTCTCACAGAGGTTAGTGGGGAGAAAAAGGTGAACTTAACTGCTCTGACCCATGGGGCTGGAAGACATTAAAGATTGCGTTAACACCGCAGCAACAGTTTTACTCTTAATAGTTTTGGGGTGTTATTCTTGGGAAAGTTTGAACTGGTCCACCATGGAGATGCAATAGTTTTGCTCTGTATGTTTTGTGTATGTCAGGAGCAAAACCCAAAGTTTGATCTTGCTTAACTTGCGAGTATTGTTGAAACATACAGGAAAGACCTGCAAGCTTGTGTGTTTGTATAGCCACTCATGTACACCTATGCTTCATTAATACAGGCTAAGGTGAAGCCTTTAAGCATGTACGTTTCAGGGCAGTGTTGGTTTTTGATAGTATTTCATTTGCAGTCACCCGTGTTCAATGCCAATTCCCTGCTAAAATTGTCAAGTCTGTAGAATAAAACAATTACTTTTATGTTTTTAATTGTTAGTGATTAGTTGTTGTTGAAGCGTTTCACTTCTTAATTATTGCTTTTCTGATTGGGTAAAATAATCGGAAAGCTAATTTAAACTCTGCTCCTACAACTGCACAGAGAGCCATTAATGTGATTGCAGAGCTGGTTTCAGTCTAACTCCTCAGGCAGTAATTTCCGACAGTGATGTCATTCGTGTGATGAAAAAGGAACGAGCAGTGAATTACAAGCATGAAGGAAGTGGTTATTACACTGCTTGGGTTCGTTTTTTAATGTCTGTTCCAAAGCTTCAGCTTGTTTGGAGGGCAGACTTGGCTGAACTAGGTGAAGTGGCTCCTGTTCCCAGGTGTCTGCCTGGGGTGTTTGCTGTCCCTGGGGCAGGCATGGCCGAAACGATGCGAGCCTGTCTGTGCTACCACACTCGATATCAGTACGTTACCACCGAGCTGCTGTGTTGCACAGCCCCCTCTCCATACTGGCCTCCGTGTCTCTGTCAGTGCTGCTCTGGTGCCAGCACTGCCCTTGAAGTCCCATTTGAAGTGGTCGTGAGCTACGTGCAGCTCCATAGCCTCTGGTGAACTTGGTCCTTCTGCAGCCAGAGACTTCTGTACTGCTTTTTTGATCCTAGTCCAGGCTTTCTTGTGCATATTCTGTGTTAATTCTGGCACTGTCCAACTCCTCGATGTTGAGTGTGAAAACTTTCATGTTCTTTTAGCCATTTTTTGCTTAACCTGTTGGTGAGCGGAGTAAAACCACGCTTGGGTTTTCCAAGACCTTCAAGTGGGTTTGCATGTATTTTCTTGCTTAGTCACTCAGCTTTACAATTGGTCTTGTTTTCCTTTCCTTGTCAGCTGCCAAGTGAACTTTCATTGTAACGAGACGGGCAAGGTCAAAGAAAGCTAACAAAATAAAATGACGTGCAGAGCACTAAGCAAAGCCAGATACAGCATTAGCTGTGTGCCAGGAATGAATTCCCCGCTCTGATAACTGCCAGTGACTCTGATAGGAATTAGGTTACTCTGATAGGAATTAGGTTAGTTTGATAATTTTTTTTTCCTTCAGGACAAGTGTCAGATCTGACTATGGAAATATTTTTTTTTTGATGGAGATGTGGTTGGTACTGCTTCATTCAGGGCTTTTTCTTCCTTTCCTCCTTCCTGATGTTTTGTATTTCCTGCCTCAGACCTGATTCCATATCCATGCTATTTAGAAGAGCTTTACCCGATAAAACCTTATTAGAGCTGAAAAAAACCCAGTCACTGAAAACAGGAGTGAACATCCCTTAAGGCTTTTTTTTCAGTGTTACTTAATTGCATCAGGTATATGATTTTGGTTTTGTGTCTTGCTGCCAGCTAGACACTAAAATACATAAGTCTTTTGGCTGGAATGGCCAGATTTATGGTGGTACTTACTCCCATGAGTACGGTCTTGACCGAGTTAGCGCTATGAGGAACAGCCTACGAGTTGAATCCAAGAGCATACCTCTTAGTATTAAAGATGCAACTGTTTTGAAATCTTTTCAAATAGCATGGCTGTACTACCAGAATACAAAAATCTTCATTTTAAAGCTTCTAAATTAGCAGCAGCTTTCCAGAAGAGTTAGTAGGTCAGCTCTTGTAGCAAACTGTTAGCTGAAACCGAAAAGGCCTCCTTCTTGTAATAGGCGTTACCCAGCATAAGGCAGGTTCTTGCTGTCAGATGCCACGCTACCTCATGAACACTGGTGTGTACACCAAAAAAAAGCCCCAAACCTTAACAACAGCTTTCGTTTATGTTGCTGTCACAACCTGCTTTAATTGCTAGGAAATTGCTTTGAGAAAAGGACATTCCTATAAAAACCATAAAAGGTCCAGTGTACATTTTTTGTGAACGTTGTCTCCACTTTTGTCCCCACCCTGGCTCCATCCAGGAACTGCATCCCGTATCCTCCTGCCATGCATGTAAGAGTACACATGGAAGAGAGAGAGATTCAGGACATTTCTCCATTAGAAAGCTTAATGCAGTTGTTGCATCAGATGCAGGAACTGAAATGCGTCTGGGTTTCACATTTGCTGCTCCGGATTGGTGCCTGGGGAAAGCTTTTGTCATCATTATTCTCTGCTGTTCAAAGCTCCAAAGCAGAGATGTCATCAATGGACTTGGGCCGTGAGCTTCCACTTTGGAAGTCAGGATCTTCCTGCCCCCTGTTACGGCAATAGTAGCATTACTCCCTTATCTTGTAACAGGAAGAATGATAATCAGAATTTCAAACCTTCCTGCAGTTCTGGTTCCCTCCTACTATTTATACACATCAGAAGCAATGCAAAAAACCAAACCAAAACAAAAAACCCCATAACCCTCCTCCCCAAGGCCTGCTAACTGATCCTTTTCCCTAACCTGAAAGGATGTAGAGGTTGGCAGTTTCATAAATAATAGCTATTGGGTGTCAAGGAGGAAGCGCTTGGGATGGCTCTCGCAGAAGTGTTGAATCCTGATGTGACTTATGAGAACCTGAGTTAATAAAATATTGCATTTTAATTATTATATTGATAGGGTTGGAGATGGGGCAGGCTACACAACACTTGCAAAACGGGCATCTGTTGTTTGCTGGCAGGGTTGGGCTGCCATGTGCATTGGTCAGGATGCAGCGACATTCGTTAACTGGGAGAGCAGAAAAGCAGAGTTAAAACTGTCTTGGTTTTTTTCCTAGATTACAGCTAGACAGTGCTGTTGCTGTAATTGGTTCCAGAATTTGAGTTAACATTGCTGTGTTTAATTACTGTGAAGTACCTTTGTTGAAAGTTGACTTACTTCAGAGAAGGGTAATCATGTATGTCAATACTTTTATTTTCATGAATGCTAGTTAGAGAGGGAGGAATCCTGGAATTTTGTCCAACACTCTGTTTCTTGTCTGAGTGTCACCAACCATGGTTTTTCCTTGTTTTCTTTATGGACAGTGCTGGAAAAATTCCTGGCACTGAACTTGATGGTAAGATAAAGAACCCCAGTGAGTTGTTCGGAAGCGCTTTGTTAAGGACAGCTTCCTTGTCTGGAGGTACCTGTAAATGACTGGGGTAAAAAATTCTGCAAACTTGCCAGACAGCCGTTTCCAGTTTCAGAGCGATGTAATAATCCTGGGTATCTGGTCTGTCACTGGGATCGTTTGACTATTCTCAGAAAACTCAAAAAATCCCAAGCTGAAATCTTAGCTTTTTAATAAATGAGCTTTCTTTCTATGGTGTAATCTCAGCAGTGACGTTTAACAGCCGTTTTCACTCTGATGAGATTCTTGTCTGAACTTGAACTGTTACCATTCAAGGAAGTGCTGACCCGAAAATAAAGTCCTTTAAAGTCAAAGTATCGTTTGACTTTGTTCCTCTTTCTCTTTTCACTGCCTACGCAATTTGTTTACTCAGTGGATTTTTTTTTTCCCCAGGCTGGGACTTTCCAGTGACGTGTCCTTAGCTGGAAGGAGGGGGGAGTTTCTTACCACTGAGCAACACTGGGATTTTCCATTTTCCAAAACCCTTCCCAAGTGCCATTTATAGTTGGTGAGACGGATCTAGGTCGGTTTTGTGTCTCTGTTTAAAGAGAGGGATGTGCAATTACAAACCTGTCATCTCTTCCGCTTTGATGTCACCAGCTTTCTTTTCTCTGCTGAAAGCAACTGGGAGGTTGTAACTGTGTGTCCCCCCCCGCCCACTCACCGATTTCCACAGCCACCAGCTGTACCGCCTTTCCCCCGGCACAACCTTGTTCTGGGCCTCATCAATTCTTCGCCTTATTATTTGGTCCCGCTTATCTTCTGTCTTCAGTTGCATTACTTGGCTGCGTCGACGTTGTTATTGTGCTGCCGAGGCACCAGCCTTCTTATTGAGCTCAGTTATGTCCTCTTTCAGCTGCCCTTGTTGTTTTTCATTCCTGTTCTGCCTCAGATTGGGCATTGGGAAAGACTTCTTCATGGAAGGGGTTGTCAGGCATTGGAACAGGCTGCCCAGGGAAGTGGTGGAGTCACCATCCCTGGAGGGATTTAAGAGATGAGTTGATGCAGTGCTTAGGGACGTGGTTTAGAGTGGACTTGGCAGTGCCATGTTGATGGCTGGACTCGATGATCATAAAGGTCCTGTCCAAACAAAACAATTCTATGGTTCTAAGAGTCAGAATGGTCACCCACAGGCCCTGGCCGAGCCTAGCTCCTGCTGCCTTCCTGACCTTTTTGGGTGTCAACCATTCCTTTACCCTTCAAAATGTCTCAGTACATTACCTTTTGTTTTCCGCTGCTGTGCTGCTGTCTGCTGCAATGCGCCTTGTATCCATAATACCCACCACCAATTGCCTTGGTTTTCAATCAGCCCTAGACTTCTACCTATGCTAAACAGAAGGCATTACAGAAAAATTAAACACCTGTAACAGCATAGACCTAGGTCGTATTATTTGGTTCAGATCTAATTTAATAATAAGCCAGCAAATGCAAATAAAACTGAACAAACTTGCAAAATAGTAGTAGTATAACTCTGTGTGCCGGGATGTATCTGGCAAGCAACGGGGAAAATCAGTCAGCTGCTGCTTACCAAGGCTCTTGAGGGTACGGCTGTAGAATACCAAATATCATGTGACATGGTGAGGTGATGCAATCTTTATAAAATATGTGCAAGGCCCCAAAGCAAACGATGTTTTTCCTTTTAATCATACTGGAGTAAGGCTACTGCTAAATGGAATTCTGGTCTCCCTGTGTCCTTTTGGCAAGGACACATGCAGGGCTCTTGCTGACTTTGCAAAGAGCTGTGTATGTTTATGTGGAGGTTACAGAATGAACAGGATGTGTTACATGTATTACTTGCAACAAGCATTGGAAAGGAACAGTGATAAAGAAGGATGGGCTTGAATGTTAGGATTACAGGGTATGCCGAACCTCCTCCTCCCGTTTGTTCAACAAGATTCATGTGTACATGCTTTGGTGTGGCAAACAAGTTCCTTCTTAACAAGATTATTCTTTCTTTAGTGATGCACAGTCAATGGACAAATGCAAGTCATAACTGAGGGACTAATTCTACATGTGTTAAAATGTCTGTTTTAAACCAGAAATTAATGTTTGTCGTGGTTTAACTCCGGC
>NW_010228505.1:0-908 GCF_000690775.1 Eurypyga helias
GGGGGTTGGAACTGGATGGGTGTTATGGTCCTTCCAGCCCAAACCATTTTGATTTGATGATTCTATGATTTTAAATTTATGGGCAGACAAGTCCAAAATTAAATTAAGAAAGCATTTAAATAAAATCCATCTAAATGAGAATGTATTAATAAAAGGTCCCCCTTCTACAGTCGGTTTTAAATTCTCTAAGTGGGATAGACAGAGACATTTACATGTAGCTGCTTTGGCAGAGGAAAGGCTTACTAAATCAGAGTCAGACCTCCCTGCTTTTCAGCCCATCAAGTAAATACTAAGTGAGACGGGGATTCACCCAGCTGCTGCTGCCTAGTGCTGCCCCCACACCCAGAACCCTGGGTTGGTAACTCGCAGCTCAGTTCCCACTCTCACAGTCCCAGCAGAGCTGCCCAGCTTTTGGTTGCCCACCTTGCTTATGGGGGCACAAGACAAAAGGAAAAGGGGGAACGCAGCTGTGGGGAGCGTTGCCTTTCTGCATGGTGCGGATAGCAGGCTCTTTCCCACGGGTTCTTCTTTCGGTGTGGCACCGCTGGAGCTGGAGGTGAGCCTCTTTGCTTTGGTTAGAGTATAACACCTGCATGTTGAAGTTGCATGTTCACATGATATGAAACATGGATGTTTCACGTATGTTGACTATGCCCTAACTGCAGACTGTCCTTTCTCATGGGAATTGCAGTGGGATGATGTGATTTATGTGGCCAATGAAAAACACAGCATAGCTCTAAACTAAAGGCATTTTTCTCCCAGGTGTAAGGGGGATGCTAAACATTAGAATGAAGAAACTGCTGTTGCTAATTATGCTAATTGTGGGCTAGTGTGAAGAATGTAGGATCCTGTTCTGCTGAAGAAGGAGCTTGAAAAGTCAAGAGACACTTTTATGTTTAAGGAAAGAG
>NW_010228505.1:939-8617 GCF_000690775.1 Eurypyga helias
CTCAGTCAGCACACTGGCAGTCTAACTGCAGTTTGTGCAGATATCATCAAATTGTGTTTTGAGGATTAGTGGTGTAGCTTTGAAGGTATTACTGAAGCACTCCTCCTCTTCCAGACAAGTTACACTGGGGTGATACACGTTCAAAAAAACAGTGATCCAAAGAAAAAGTAATCTCAGTTTTTATTCACGTATGGTAGTCACAACTACATTTTTAATGCAGGAGATAGACAGCTACCTAAAAGTGGCAAATTTTTAAAAGGTTAAGTTCTTCCAAAAGAGTGTGAAGCACTGAGCTGGGGGTGAGCAATCAAGCAGCACCCTAGCAGAGCTAAAACATTTTTCTGCGCTTGTGACAGCATCGTTTTCTTTTTGTCACAAATTGTCGTAGCCTCCCAGCCAAAATTATTGGAATTTTTTCCATTGTGCATGAAGCATTTTTACACAGTAATTCCATCTATTCTTAGCAAGATGTTCTTTGTTGTTAATTCTATCTATTGTTAGAAAGTGTTTTTGAGAAAATATGATTCTAATCTTGTGGCTTTTTGCCTTGATATCAAGGGAGTTACTCCCAAATATGCATTCATATCTTTTGTTAATAAAACCAAGTTACAGGATGTATTAATAGAGTAGTAATAAATAATGGTGGTGTTGGAGAGGAGGATTATATGTCATTTTACTTCTAGAAAAATGATACTCCCAAAGGGTAGTGATATTAGGAAAATTAGCTGCTATTAACCAAGCTCATATACAGACTGTCTCGTAGAAAGGGAAAAAAAAAAAAAAAAAAAGTAATGCATCGGAATAACCACTGTGGAAAGGAAAATGTCATTTATAAGTTTTTCCAGCCAAAAGCAAAATTCTACTATTTCAGCCCTAAAACATACCACTGACATATGCTTCAAGAGCATGTTTTGTACAGCACGGTCCTAAAACTTCATCATAACGCTGACAGCCACAGCATGGAAAGAAACCACAGTCAGGGATCTCACAGTGGAAAGGAGATGGCCACCTGGAACGGTCACTGCTCATTTTCTGGACTTCCCTTCATTCCCACAGCAGAATAGGCATCTGAAATATGCTGACCAAGACTTCAGCAGAGCTAGTGGTTAATAGAAAAGCACATGGTAATAATGTACGCCAGCTGGATGGCAACAGGAAGATCCAACAGACTACCATAGCTTTCCTGCACATGGTTATCCCATTCTGAATAGCACTAGAAATTAATGCTTTCTTTTTCCTTTCCTTTTTTAATTCTTTTCCTGTGTGACCTCCCTGTTGTTCTGTCAGGTCTGATAATAAATCAGTATAATCCATCATTTTCTGTTCAAGCATGGATTAAAATTATGTCTCACCAGAGTTAAGGCAGATTGCACATACTGTTTGGTTCTGAGTCTGTTTGGTTTGGATTTTGCGTTGATTCAATTCCATGAAACATTTAATGGCCTGCAGATTTGTTTTCTCCCAGTGATGTCAGTGATTGGCACGAGTGGTGTCTGCGACTTACAAACCAAGGAATACTTTAGTAGGCAGCCCACCTTTTTAGGACAGCCAGGCCTGGAAGCTGGGCATGGCAGCCCCCTTTCCATCTTTTAACTGGATGTCTGCAGGGTACTGGCCACTGCTAAAAGGAAAAAGCTGCAGTCCCTCGACTTTCACCCACCGAAATTTCCCATTGGCAATCCCAGTGTCAGAGCTTGTGAAGGAAACACACGTGGCCCTTGGACCCGCAGAGTCTAACGGCAGCGGCGCTGGTCAGCCAGGAAGGTCTCTTCAGCTGCAGAAGTGGTGTCATTTTAAGCCTTTCCACTTTGATTTTAACACAACTTTGCATTTTTCACTTTTGCATCCCAAAAGCTGGAAGCATTTAGTGAATGAGGCAAGACACTGCGCAAAGAGAAAGTCTGGTGATTAAATCGGCTGCCTCCTGCCCCAGAGAAGTGTCTTGCGGCTTTGCCTTTGCCACAGAATTCTTCATTCTTTGTGATGATGGGCAGCCGTTCATAACAGATATTACCAATGGATTTTATATCTCCAACATCTGCCTCAGGCAATTCAAAGTGTGTGACTTGCGCATAAAAATCCAGAGCTTTCAAACTAAATGCCCACATTGCTGGTGGAGTCAGCATGGAGAGGAGAATACATTCACTTTGCTAGGGGCACGGAACAGAAGTTCGCTCTGCTTGGAGCCAGACCAAAGCCACGTTACACTGGCATGGCAAGGAGTAACTCAGCATGGATCTCCCCAGCATCAACCCGTTCTGAGGGTACTGACCTTGACATAAGGGTTTTTCTGTGCAGATGAGTCATTGGATCGAGTAATGAATAAAAACCCTAGATTTTTAACTTTGTGCCAGATCGCTCTGTTGAGTGACAGAAGCTCACTGCTGGATACTGATAGTAATTCAATTTAGTGAGCTCAGCAGATGCTTGCCCTTAGGCTGTATTATTGCCATACCAAGTATAGCAATATGGTTTTTACAATGCTAGACATTACAGAAACTTGCAGATTTTCCTATAGTAAATGTACAATAAAGGAAAAGAAAGAGCCTTTATTTTACAAGTTTCATTTTAAAGGGCTGAGAGATCTTAGAATTAAATTTTAAAGGCCAGTTACAGGTTTTTAAACACTGGAAAAAAATTCTAAGGAGCCAAAATGATAATTTAAACTTTCCTTAACATTATATGTGATCCACTGAGAATATTAGTCCAGCTATATTTAATGAATAACCTCTGGGGGTCATTTTAAATGTAAATGTTAATGTAAACGTAACAAGAACTTGAGGATATCTGAACTTTAAAAGCTATCAGAGCGCATAAAAGTCTTCTACCTAGGTAATTAGTCTAGGTACTTTTGGTGAGACAGTGTTCATTAAGGGATGACAGAGGACAAAAATGACAAATGGCAATCATCAAACTAGTTTTGCTTATTTTTATTTTGCTGTTTTGAACATTGGAAGTAAAAGATATTAGAGATTCTTTGCATCTATATCCTGCATCTAGCAGTGATCTGTTACACCACTATGAAATATTGCCTTGATTTCTGAGGGTGGTGTTGGCTTAAAAGAACAGCATCCATCCAGCTGGGTTGGCAGTACTGACCAGAATAAATTTAAAAAAAACCCAAAAAACAACAACCAAAAAAAAAAAAAAAAGCCATGAACAAATATCAATGACTTTTATATGAAAGGAACTATTGTGGTTATGAATCTAACGCTCCTAGAACGATATTATAATAGTATTGTGGGTGTGTTTTTCTGATCTGGGCATACTGGGGAATTCTGTCCAGGAATTCTGCTTTTCTGAACTGGTATAGCCTTTGGGGGTTCTGAGATTCAGCACAACCACTCCACATGAAACATGTGCTGAAAGCCAAAATAAACCATTGAATTGTATTTTTGCCTTCGTTTCAGAAAGCACAGACTAGTAGGAGCTATTATCCAACCTTGTTTTCCAATCTGTTAGTCAGTGATCATGGTGAGTGAGGGCCAATGATCACTTCAGACCAAGCTGGAACAAACGAAGAGATTTCTTTCTCTGTAAGGCTGGGAAGATCACAGAAGAGCATATCAGGGCAAGGCTGGAAGGGGAATATGATGCATCTGCATGGAGAAGACAGAGAATAATCAGGGTTTCCTTTAGCACAACAGATAGGAAGCATCAACTGGCAATAGCACAAAAGTATAAAAATAAAAGGTAATACTTCTCAAAGTGTACAGATAAAGATCTTTGCCATATATATTGTAAATGCTAAAACAATTGGATGAATTCAACAAAGAAACTCCCTCAGGAGCTGTTGAATACAAGGATAGCAGCCCTGGGCCAGAACATCCTGAGCTAGAATTTGCTGGAGATTGAAAGACAGTTCTTGATAAAAGTCAGGGTATGTCTGATTTGTCCTTATACTCCTCTGGGCAGCTGGTAGTGACCGCTGTTAGAAACACAGTGCTGCGCTGGGTGGACTTTGGTTTGACCTGATACAATCACTCTCATGTTACAGAGGTTTTATAGCATGTTTCCAGCATCCGAATCACAACACGCATTGCCAGTGTTATTCTCGTATTACTGAACGGGAACATACATTTACTGGAAAGCACGTGAAGTGGCATGTATCTTCAGATGGAAAAAAAAAAAGGTGTTGTGGAGCGTTGTTTAGTGTTGTTTCTTTCCCTAAAAATATGCAATACAACAGACAATACATCTTTGGATGAAAATGAAAAATTAACTATAATAATGTGCTTTTGTAAAACAAAATCAGGTATATTCTGCACAGCAAACATCTTGTGTTGGTGATGAGGTCACTGGTGATGTCAATGTGAGAACAAGCACTACAGTGTTGTTGAAGCAATTGGGAGTCACTGAGCGAATGTGCAGGAGAATCCTGCAGAAAGCCTATATATGGTAATTTATCTAGAAAGTTCTCTATTTCTGTTTTTCATAAGCTTTACGTAGGAGACTGAATACATTTACCGTATTTCAGATCAACGCAGGACACATGCCAGTGTTCAGGCCTTCCACAGAGCCCCTTGCCCATGTGGAAGGCAGCAGTAGCAGCCTGGAGGAGGACTCCTTGCCGTGGCGTGGCACAGCGTGCACGCTGGCTCCGAGGCCGGGAGGCAAAGAACCACTGGGGATGAAAGGCAGTGGGCTGTGGTCACCAGGTGTATAAAAGCCTGCTGGCATGAGAGGTTTCTTTGTAAAATCTGACAGGACAAATGGCTCTCCCCTACTTTAAGAATGAAGTAAAATGGAACTCCGGAAGATAACTGTTTTCCGCCAAATTTAAATTAACTAACATTTGAAAAAAATCACACTAACTTCAACAAATGTTTTTAGACAAGTTGCCTTACAGCGGGTGACAACAGATGACATAAGTAACACAAAATTGTCATTGCAGTCACTGAAGTTAGTATAATATGGGTGAAATAGAGTATGATAATCTCAGTCAGCTGAAGTGCATTTTTGTACACTGGAGTTCACAATTTTCCTAGCTCACATCTCCACAGGTTCTCCCCAGCACCCACCATCTTGTCCTCCAGCCTTTGGGTCCTCTAGGTCAGTTCCACCCTCTGTTCCACCATTCCATTTTGTTTCGGGCACATGGCAAGTCTGAGCCCAGACTGAATCTGTTTCTCAACATTACTTTTAAATAAAAATTAATAGCAGCATGAATAATGAGGCAGAAGGATTAATAACGTGCCGGTATACAATCATACTGCAAATGGTTTGAACCATTAAAGCGTTCCAGGTCCTCTGTGGCCAATTGCAAAGACCTGGATGGAGGAGGAAAAAACAATTGTATTCTGCCAGGAGAAACTGTTAAATTCCTGTGAGTGAATGTCGTCCTGTCTTAATTACCACTTCCAAGAGCCTATTTATAGTTGTCTGGGAAAGCACTTAAGTGAAATAGGCTTAAGTTTGCAAATAGAATAAGTGGGTGAGTATTCACAGTGAAGACAGAGATGAGAGAGAGGTGACTGTGGAGTTACTACCCCCTACCCTCTCAAGCCCTGCGGTGGGATGTTAGAGCTGGAATTTTATATTGCCCAAACTAGCTTGATGACTTGTCAGGTCCCCACAGAGAATTTTAAAAACCTAAAATTTTAAATGCTGTGCAATTCATGCACTGCACTTCGTGATGGACTTCAGACTTGAAAGTTGGCCAGGACAGAACATACCACAGGAAGGCACATGTAAAATTTCTCGTGTTTCCATCAGAAAAAAAACCCCAAACAAAAAACCTTTGCATAATTATAAACATCCTAAATGTTTTGATAGATAAGATGTTGAATCTGGGCATTTAAATGGTTGGCAAGCTGGGGCGTGGCATGAAGAATGGGATTTGTCCAGGGGAATGTGGCCAGTGGGATTTCCTGAGTACGAGCACTTACACTGTTCAAAGCAAATACTACTGACAGCTGATAAATAAGGCTCTTGAAACGTTATATATATTAGGAATGATAAAGAGAAATTCACATTGCCTTTATCCCAGGCCTTTTAGAGACAAATGAGTAGGTGCCATGAAATGGAGGGTTAGAAAGGCATATGCAAGCTGTACGTAAGGAGGCCTGCACACTCAGAGGAATTGATCTATATTTAAATCTATTGCTACAGTTATTTAGTATCTAATTTCTGTATGTTTCATAACTTTCCTGTTTGCAGCTCATATAGCCTGATTAAGTTGTGAAGCCTAGAGCAGTTTATCTTACTATTTCTGGGTAATTTGGCTTCTTTAAAATTATCTGTTCAATAATTCCACCCATATACTGTGTATTAATGTCTTAAATGAATTTTGGCATGCCATGGAATTTCAAATGTGTGTTATAAAAGCCCATTATATACATTCTTCAGTGTTTTATGGGCATAATTATATGAGAGCAAATAGTTGTGTACACATTTCATCGCGGTGAGCATCTAAGCACTCTATTCGCGTTCATAACCACACCCTTAACACTTGAACTAAAAATACCGTGAGGCACTACTCTCTTCATGTGCCCAGATGTACTGTCCTGTCTGTCATCTACCTCACCTATCACCTAGGCATACTGTGCACTGTGCCAATGCAACTCTTCCTGCTATTTCCCTACCAGGAGGTGAGGCACCAAACAATAGCTTGTTACTATTTTCTGGACTAGATGTGGCCTACTGGCCCAAAGACTCTGACTACAGACCCTCCACGATTCATTTAATTGGAATTACTATGAAGAAAAGAAGCAGGGGGGGGAATATCAATAGGCTTATAGGACTACTCCTCCGATGGACTTATTGCTGCTAGATGAATAAATCTTTCCCAAAAAAATACATGCCTCTTGATAAAACAGCCTTGTTTATGAAATCTTTCAGTTACACTTCTTGTTCGTTTCAGACTTTTCTTTTTTTATTTTTCCACAGGCTTGAGATTTTCAGTCTATTTTCTGCGTGAAAATACATACCCTGCCTCAAGAAGAGTATCTTACCAGACCTGCTCAGCGTGTAAAGGGAAGGACTTGCTTCCCTCACATGTATACAGATACAGCTCCCTCCCCTGTCTCCCAGCCTGAAGGCCCTCAGGGATTTTACATTTCTGCTTCCCGTCTTGACACCCTTCACACCTGTAGCTAAGCCAGAGAATGATCTTCGGCAGACTCTCTGTTCACAGAGCCCTGCTCTTGGCTGCTGACAGCAAGCGAGGGTTGAGGGTTTGCTACTCTTCGTTCCTCTGAAGTGTGTAATTGTTGATCATGGCTCCTACTACCACCGTATCTTTCTGAGCCGTCTACTGTGCCACCACTGAACCCCTATGTAATCAGCGTGGAGCGGCACTTGTCCAGTTCCCTCTCCATGCCATCTCAACTGCTCCCCTACAGAAGGGCCAGCGTCCCACCTTGTTCCACATACTTAAACCCAAGTATCAGATCTCTCCTTTGCCCAGCAACTCTCCGAAGGAACTTCAGACACCGCACCAGCTTGTGGCTGCAAAAGCAGGGCAGCAGTTTCCACCACGCTGGAGGATGCTCGGACCTCTGTATGGCAGCCCAAGGAGAGCCTTCCCCTGAGATGGATTTCTCAGCAGTAAAGCAATTCAACCAGCTAAGAAGTTGTCACATGCAGCATGTATATTTATTTGTTTTGGAGATATATGTACAGGTGTATATGTGTGCATCATTCCCTATTTCTAGTTTATGTTTATATTATATATCTA
>NW_010228506.1:0-13757 GCF_000690775.1 Eurypyga helias
CCTGGCTGAACCCAGCACAATATGTTGTAGGAGCCCAGTTACCAAGTACAGGAAAGTTTTGGCCCTCTTTGCGGAGGTACATGTGTGTGTTCCCCTTTCTTTGGATCCGCTGTCCTGAAGCGTCCCTTGTCTCCTCTCGAGGCAGCCCCATGCCTGCTCCTCCGTGTCCCAGGCTTGGTTTTCCTGTCTCCCTCACCTTGGTGCAGCCTCCCACCCTGATCCTGGTTTGGCTTTGCAAAAGCCACCTCCTGACTACACAATTTATTGACAGTGTTTCTTAGCCAGGCTGTGGGCTTGTTGCCAAGACATGGCTTTTCAATTTGTTCATTATCTTCAGCACAGCTCCAAGCCTAGTTCAGGCTTGGCCCAAGTAATTTGGCTTAAGTATCCATGCTTGCATCTCCCAGGGTATGTATTTATGCTCTGGACTGGCTGAGAATTGCCTAACTTCTGTTTTCTGGCTCTTCTTGCTTTCGGCCTGTGTTCCTCTCATCCACTGCTTTGTGTCTCTACCTTGTACAAGCCTTGAAAAGGGTCTGTCATGAGTGTTAACATTACAGTGGTCCACAAGTCAAAGGATCTGTGGCTTCGTGAGCGCCTTCGATGCCCCTGTGATGCAAATGCAAATCAACATGGTCTATTCCCATGCTCTGGCCGTTCAGACAAGGTATTTATTGTCAGAGCAGTGCCTGTTTGGCAGTTTCAACACAGATGAATGTGTTCACTGTTGAACACAGGCACCTCTTGCAAAGTCATTGTCCATTTCCTAGTAGAGCTGGGAGTACAATGCCCACTTCTCCCTTGTCCTCTAATGACAGATTCTTCTCCAGTTCTCACCCTGCATGGACTGTGTGATGGCTGGGTGGGCTTTGATGGAGCATGCATGACCTCAGAGTTATCCCTCGTCGCTGATGTGTTTGTCAGGAAGATTATAAAAGTACTTGAGGCATGGCATATAGCTCTTCTTCGATTACTTAATCAAATAAATTTCAAAGTTTGATAGAGAATCAGTGTCTGAAGCTATCAGGAAAGAGTATTATTGGCAGAAAAGAATCTCAGAAATGCAAAATGGGTGGCATGGGAAAACTCCCATGGGTGTGGGAGTATGGGAAGGCAAGAAGTAATGTTGTATGCCTAGGGTTAGCTCAGCAACCCTTCTTTTTAACTTTCTTGCTGAATCATAGTCTGTATGAATCTCTTCTTTTGTTTGATAACCTTTCAGGTCACTTATTTCCTGCTGCAGCCATTCACTGGAGCATATCCTCTGGAAACAGTGCAGCTGCAGTGTTGCAGCCTTTAAGCTGCCATTTGGCCTGTAGTGACAGGACAAGGGGTAAAGGGTTTAAATTGAAAGTGGGGAGGTTTAGATTAGATATCAGGAAGAAATTCTTCCCGGAGAGGGTGGTGAAGCACTGGAACAGATTGCCCAGAGAAGCTGTGGATGCCCCATCCCTGGAAGTGTTCAAGGCCAGGCTGGATGTGGCTTTGAGCAACCTGGTCTAGTGGAAGGTGTCCCTGCCCATGGCAGGGAGGTTGGAACTAGATGATCTTTAAGGCCCCTTCCAACCCAAACCTTTCTGTGATTCTGTGATTCTATGATTGAAGGTTTGCAGGAACAGACCCCTGCACCTCCCCACACGCTCCAGCTCCAGGATGTACTCGACTTTGAGATAAACGTGGTCCAAGGAGACAGCAAACTGGTCTGAGTACCATAATGATTAGGACTGAATAGAGATGTCCTGCATAATGTTAATAGATATGTGACTGACCAAATTCATTAAAAATATTAAATAGTGAAGTGGGATGAAGAATGAAAATACATCATTCATATTAATCAGCTGCATTACACTCGCTGCCAGTATAAAGGCCATGAGGAGTGAGAAAGGGTGAGAAAGATCACGGAAGTGAAAAATTTTGATGGCAAACAGCAAGCCTTTACAAAATAATCCCTATGAGGAAGAGTATTTTAATTGTGAAGGAGACACTTTGAAGACAACAATGCAGAGAAAGCCACAGCTGAATCGTAACAGAGAGTAAATTGTGTCAGAGTGTCCATATTCGGTGCAGGCTTACAATTCCATGTCTGCTCAGAGCACAGGGTGGCCAGGGCATTTCTCTGGTTTATTTACTCATCTGCAGACACTTTGCAATAATTGATTCAATCACGGGATCGGAGAATTATGTAGGCTGGAGGTCTGGGTGTGAGCAGGTCCACCACACCCCACCCACCCCATCCCCAAAGCAGGGCCAGTTTAGATCAGATTGCTCATGACTTTGTTCCTTCAGTTCTGAGTAGTTTTGAGTCTCTTTGACCACCCTCATAGCACAAAAAGGTCTTCCTGCTGTCTTAACTGGAATTTCCAGTGCCACAGCTTGGGTCTGTTGCCTCTTGTCCTTTGAGCTTGTCTTCTCTGCATCCTCTCATCTAGACAGCAGCTGTGGACATCAGTAAGGTTTCCCCTTGGCCTTCTTTTCTCCAGACTGAGCAAACCCAGCTCCCTCACCTTCCCATCACGCATCATGCTCCAGCCCTCCTGACCCTCTTTTGGCTCTCTTCATGATTTGCAGCAGTTTGTCACTGTCTGCCCTGTACTGGGGAGCCCACAACTGGGCACGGTACTCCAGATGAAGTCACACAAGTAACAAACTGGGGGGAAATACTCATGTAGCTGTTGGCTATACGCTCATGTCAAACAGCCCAGCACGGGCACACTGCTGACCCACATTCAGCGTGCTGTCCACCAGGACCCGAGGTCCTTGCAGGGATGCTTTCCACCCAGTTGTCGCCCAGCTTGTGCTGTTGCATGCAGTTGCTCCATCCCAGGCGCGGGACTTTGCCTGTGCTGAACTTCATGAGATCTCTGTCAGCCTGTTTCGATAGCCAGGTGCCCTCTGAAGAGCAGCCCTGCTCACCAGTGTACCAGCTGCTCCCTTTTAATTAGCGCCAGTGGTGGGCTGGCTGACTGGGTAACGCACCCCATCATCCGTTAAAGGTATTGAAAGAGTATCGACAGCTCCAGTATCACTCCCTCAGGAATTAGTACATGGCTGCCAGCTGGACTTCATACCACTGCCTGTCTGCCGCTGGCAAGTCAGCAGGAGGAAAACAAGAAGTGGCTATAATCTGTGCACATTTGGCCGACAGACAAGTTTTGTGTTGACCTGAGCGATTCGGAGAGCTAACAGCAAAGTCTTTCCCGTTTTACTTGTTTGCCTTCTATGTGACATCCGCAGAATTCTCTTTCCCAACCCCAGAATTACTATTATTAACCAGCATTTAGAGACTGGGAGGCAAAACGTTAGGGAACATACCCGACACAGATGGGAAAGAAACAGCTGTTGTGTGCAGGCTCCCACCTACTTTATATGGAGCAGCTGTCTGGAGCAAGAAGTGAGTGCCACTGAAAAGCCTTCTAAAGGGGCTTTGCACCAGGCTGGCACTGTACGATAGATGTCAGCTGAGAGGTTTCTGATGCAGGATGCTTTGTTATGGGGAGGTTCCTACCACGTGAGGGTTGAACTAAGACTAACTCATGTTTTTTAATGTCTTCATCAGAGCTTACACTGCATGCGTCTTATAAGCGGAACTAGCATTGCTCAAGGTGCTGCAGTGGGCTCCAGAGCACCAGTTGGGGCACCGCCGGGCTGCATGCACCCCTACGGTAGCAGTGGGCACCTCAGCTGTCTCCTGTTCCTGCCCACGCAGAGCAGGAACATTCTCTGCTGGTACTACCCCCCACTCAACAGCCACACAGACAGCGTTTTCATCAGAGCATGCTATGACTTCTTTTTTTTTCCTGAGAGTTCATGTTTTGAATGTGATTACTGTGAAACACTAAATATGTTTCAATATGCAAAAAAGAAGCAGTGTCACTGTTAACATTTGCTACTTTTCCTTTCCACCAGGCTGCTCACCACACGGAATAGTGGAGGGCGCGGAGGAGATCTTACCCAGGGTGGCGGTACGTCCTAGGCAGTTTGGTGAGTGATGGTTGGCACAGCTTGTTCCCACTACCTGGAACCCGAAAGCTGCAGGAGAAGGCTGGGACAAGCCATGCTAGACAGGTTTATGATGGATGCAGAATACCAGCAGGCTGATTTGCCTGGTGATTTTTGGGCCAGCTTGCTGCAGCCCAAGGCCACAGGCCAGAAAGAATACCTGAGGGAAACAGCTGAGAAGTGACCTGATGAGTTCTGCAGGAGTGAAAAAATCTGAGGGTTTGGGATGACATGGTAAGGAATTTTGTGTGCAGACCAGTCCGGGAGTGAGACAGCTCCCGTGCAGAGACACCCTCGAGTTCCTGGTGACAGGTCAAGTGGTGGACTTCAGGGACTGAAGGCACATGCAGCTGCCCACTCCAGTTAACGGCTAGACTCACCATGGTGACCCATGGTCACTGAAAAAGCAGTGAGCACTTGACAGCACCTGCCCCTCCAGCAGGCAGGTTTTGGCTGCTTGGACAGTTACTGCAGAGAAGTGCGTCTGTGAATGAAAATAGGGTGTTCGTAGGAGACTCGTGTGGCCATAAGTGCAAATGCAGGGTAGAATTACGGATTTGTGCTTTTTGGATTACTGAGGTAGTACTTTTCTTATCACCAGCTGAGAAAGAAAGGGAAGCAGTCCCCACAAAAGAGCATATCAAGCTGGTTGCATTGGGTGCATCCTAGTAAAGACTAGTTTCTGCCAGTGCAACCAGGCATCTAAGGAGATGTTGAGTTGTCAGGTAGTGTTTTATTACACAAGATATTTATACAGAGATATACAGAGGTGCCTTTCTGTCAGAATGGCAACCATATTTACCATCAGTTGCCACCATCAGCAGCAAGATCACTTCCTGCCAAACTGAGGCAGTGGTGGTGGCACTTTGATGTCTTGACCTCTTTCCAGTTTCTTCTCGCAGTCAACGAGGTAATTGACCCCATCAATGACAATCTGGACTAGCTCCACCTACAAGAAGAAGAAAATGTCAGTAATAAAAGCTTTGTCTGCTGCTGTTAATACAGGAAAACATTGGTTTGTACTGCAACGTCAGCAGGTAAAGCTAGAAGTAAGGAGGGTCATGGCATAGGCATCACACACTCTGTGCTGCAGGGAGTATGAGTTATGCTGGTCCAAAGGAAACCCATAGTAATTCCCTTTTCCTGCTTGTCCTGAGTTTGGATCTCCATCAACAGAAATTTACAAACAGTAGTATGTATGTTAATATGTATAGACACCAAAACAGCAGTGCTGTGAGTGCTCACCAGGCAGTTCTCGCTGGAGCAGCAAATGCCCTTGCTCTGTCTTCCCAGCTCCCAAGCCCGTACCATCCCTGTACTTGCAGGAGCGTTTACGTGGGCACAGCTGGATGGAAACTAACCCGGACAGTGGTGCAAGGAGAGGAAGACAGAGGCTCATTGCCGCAGTTCACACCGGCCCTGAATGCTGCTGGAGGCGCGCACCTGGGACGGCAAGGATGGCAGGAGTACCTTTGACCACAGCCATTCAGACCGCCTGAGAAAGCTCTCCATCCGGAGTCCTGTACTCCTTCAGAGGCACGGCTGGGGACCGTATGTTCCCCTGCAGATGACTGTGAACCCGGCTGCGGTGATTCATCAGCTGTGAGGAAAAATGTCCTACTGCCAAGTGTGCTGGCTTTGCTGAGCTGGTTTTGCCAAGCCCAAGACGCACATCTCTGAAGCAGAGGCACTCATCCTGAACTCGTGCTGGCTCTACATCATCCATTCCTTTGATTTTAGCTCTTAATTTACACTGGCAGGAGTGGGATTAGCCCCAGGCCTGGAACAGCACCAAAATTTCCAATTCTATATGGCAGGTGTTAGTGGTGTTGTTGTAACCTTTTTCAAAATTGCTGAAGAACACAAGGTGCCTTGTCCCCAGCAGACTTTCTCCGCAGGCCCTGTGGTATTGTTAGCCAGCAAACTATAGCTCTGATTTTTCTTAATCTTCATGAAATGGTTCATTGGCAACCTTTAATGGCTGGCTTGTTAAAACTGAATGCGAAAACTAAATCCTATTGTCTTTTTATTGTGACAGTTGCTGATTTTCAAGGGATTTGTTTTTACTATAAAGAATTTCAGTGGCTTAGCAGTTTATTTTATTGTCTTTTACAGACCAGCTGTGTTGGGAAACCAGAGGTCTGAATTTGCAGCCTCCAGGAGAAAAGGAATTTCATATTAAGTTTGCATTGACCAGTAACTGAAACAAAGCAAAAATACAAACAATTTTATCTTGCACCTTTGGGAACATAATTCAGTCCCGCAAACACATTTACCACATAATGGAATTTGTTTTATTATGTACTGAAAAAAAAAATGTCTTATAACAAAACATTTCTATCCCCTTGAGTTTGTCTTGTCTTATCTAGATTTCAGAATCTTCAAAGTAGGGATTGTATCTTATCTATTGGCTTAATCCTTTGAAGCCTTACTCTGCAAGGCATCACTGACTTTCGTGGAAGTCTTCATATCAGCAAAAATTCATAGCCTTAGGCCATCTGTCAGTAGAACTCATATTAATTAATCATGCTGTGTAATCCTTTTGTATTATTAGTATTATTTTAGTATAAAGCACACGTGAAGATGTTTCAGGTATTAATAAATGTCACGTGCTGGTTTTGCAAATAATACAGCTTAAATGTTTTCACTCTTATTTCGGTATAGATGCAAAGGAACATAGCTGTTGTACCCCCATCCTGCAGTAGATTTGCTTTTAGGAGCCGTTCTGCTTTATAAAATACCTAAATATGAAACTGGAATGAGGTCTGAGACCTGAGTCTCCCAGGAGGGCAGCAGCACCACCAGGTTGTAGGGTCATTTCCACTCTCTGACACAACAAATACTCATTCAGCCCAAAATAGCTTCAGAACAAAGGTCTGAGATGAACTCATCTCATCATAGCCTACAGCCCAACAGGGAAGGCTCAGAGCTGACAATTAAATCTTTGCCCTGAATTGACCCAAGCTCTCCCGCACCCTCTGCTCAGTTCCACGCAGGACACGTGAAGATGGCAGCAATTCCTCCTCCACAGTTATTTTGCAGTGAAAGGACTGGCCTCGTCCTGCTGTCTAACTGTGGCGAGAGTGCCTGACTGAGTACTAAAAGGACGCAACACCTTCAGCTAGTCTTGCTTTCAGTGCCTGATTCCCTGGTGGGCTAGGACTGGATCCCTGCTTTTCTCCAGGCATTTTGCAGCAGGTACAGCAGGAACTGCCCCATGTGTAGTAGCTACCTTGGTGCCCGCTGTGCTGTGTGTACAAACACTCCTCATGGCCAGCACTGCAGAGACCGCCGGACACCAGTCCCATAGCTGGGCTGTCCAGGTGGCCCGTCTAGGAGTTGGTGTGGTGGTGCCGAGAAGCGTCGGCCTGTGGGATGTCTGTTACCAAAGCCAAACCTTCCCAGCCCCTGTGTGCTCTCGGCGGGGACCCTCAGCACATGCTGCAAGCAAGTCACGTTTGTGGAACTTGCTCAAGGTTGGTTTTTTTCATTGCCGTAACAGGAGTATTTGTCAAGCATTTCATGCATATTAATAATTTGCCTTAGATGAAGCATTTCCATTGGACCAGATTCATCAGGAGTAAAAACTGCTGTGGCTCCACGGAGGTCAGCAGAGCGAGCCCAGCCAGAGGGAAGAAAACCAGAACAGGTTACCTCCGAGCGACCCATGCGGTCCAGGTTGGAGATATCGTACACGTCTGCTACAGCTGCCGTGTCCACTCCACCAGTGCCACGCTTTTGCAGACGCAGGTTCTCCAGGATTTTTGGAAATCTGGGATCCTATCAGAGGAAAGAGACTTGAGCATTTTAGCCTTTTAGCCTAAGTTGCAATGCAATTATCCATGACTTCTTAACATCTCCAGAAAGATAGGAGAGATGGATGGTTTCCTCAGTCCTTGGATTACAGCCTATCTTGGTGGTTGTCTGTTGATTGGATTAATTTCCATAACAAATACAACAATTTGCAGAATAAAAGTGTGCTCAGTTAGTCGTGCATTATCCCTGGGATCGTGTCACACATCATCCTAAATGTGCAGTCCTGTAAGCTGTCACTTTTCATTTGTCCCTTTGTAAATCAGAAGAGCTGACTTAAGTCACTGGCCTTTGAAATAACTTATGTACCTTGCTAAGCCTGGGCAGTTTAACATGGACTCCAGCGCGTAAACCAGTTCCCAGGTTGGAAGGACAGGTCAGAACATACCCGAGACGCTCGTTCCACATGAACTCCCAGCCTCGTTCTTTAATCAATCTTTCCACCTACGATGGCAAAAGAAAAAGAAAACAAGAAGAAAAGGGCAGCATACAAATGTCTTATTTTAAGATAAGACTACAGCTAAGGTTCTTTTCACCATGTGTCTGTGCTGATGATGAGCTTCACTGTCGCCAGCTGAGTTGCATGAATTAACACTGGAGCACAGACTGGTTTGGATGTGATGCAAATGTTTACACTCACCAGGTACCAAGATCCCCAGTGCATATTGGATTTCCTCATTGTTTTCTCATGACCAGTAGCTTGCAAACTCTTTGTCACTTTGTCACAAAGCTCCCTGTCATGGTGGTTTGGTATAGCCTTAGCCCATGAAGCCGTAACGTCATGTCAGAATTATGGCTTTTGCCATGCGTTTCTAACCTTGGTATTTTTGGAGCAAGGTCGCAGCACACAAGCCCCAAGGACTGAAATGCTATGAGGCAAACTGAAGGAGCTGAGCCTGATTTTTTTGTCATTTTCAAGGTCATGCCATGACTGCCAGGGGAGGACACTTAACTTCCAAATGCCCAGTATTAGCAGCCACATTTCCATTATAAGGAGACAACATAGCTTGTATATAATGCTTTTCATTAGTACATCTCTGACTAGATTAGAAAGGAGGGTGGAATAATTATCTGCAGTAAAATCACAAGGGTCTATTGACTTTTGAATAGGCTGCTACTCTGTTCATTCATCTATACCTTCTGGACTTATTTCTGTGATCCAAATACAAGTTCAGTTCAGTTCTCCTCCAGAGAAGAATCAGATACTTAAACTAGCTCATGCTCAGAAAGACCTCTGAAAATATAGGTGAATACTTCCATTCTGCAGAAGGATACAGAATAAAGGACTCTCCTAACATCATTTCTGTATTGTGTGAGGACACCAGAATTGGTGATGGGAAACTGGACCTGATTTCCTGCCTCAGACACCCATTCTGCTTGCAGCTCCCAGTGCTGACTACTTCCCATGGCCAGGTCCGTAGGTCCACCTCTGTTGAATGCGAGCTAAGCACAGTGGCAGAGACAAAGCTGGGAACGTCATCATCAGGCCATGTCATGTGGGCCACCACACTGCACACTGTTCAGTCTCACAGAAAACTCGGAAACTTAACAGGTCCCAGTTACCCAGCCCAGTGCCACAGCAGCATACATGCTTTTGGCTTTCTGTGTTCCCAAAGCCACTACATACTCAAACTTCCCTATGGATTCTCTGAACTTCTCTGATGCCACGATCAAGAGACTGTAGTTCTGTGCTGTACCTGCTTGGCCTTGCTTTTTTTTTTT
This sequence comes from Eurypyga helias, assembly GCF_000690775.1. Taxonomy (NCBI): domain Eukaryota; kingdom Metazoa; phylum Chordata; class Aves; order Eurypygiformes; family Eurypygidae; genus Eurypyga; species Eurypyga helias. The sequence continues at coordinate 9,535 of NW_010228506.1, forward strand.
TTGCTTGTGACATGATATGGAAGGGGTGCACAGCTGTATTAGCTCTACATTTGCTGGGGATTTTCTGAGACGGGTGTCTCTACAAAGCCAGAGAAGCTGTTTGCCAGGGTGAGATGAATGAAACAAGTGGTCCAAGGTTGGCCCGATATGTGCTTCCACAACCAGGCAGAAAAGCAGTTTGATGGAGACAAATGCTGTTTCTCCACACTTAGATGAATTAAGCGTGCCGAGGACCCCAGTGAGGATAAATACTTGGTTTATGCAGCCTGAATATTCTTACAGCCAATTTTTAACCTATTTCAATCTTCCATAGCTTAACCTCTAGGCTTTCCTCTACTATGGCAATTCATCCAGGAATGATGTGGACAAGAGCAGGGAAGAACAGTGTTTGACCACGTCACCTCTTCCACTACACCTTGTTATATTGCCTGTGGGACACAGTAAAGTCTTCTTTCTCTGTTAAAGCAAACTTTTCTGTGCCAGAACAGTACACAGGTACCCAGCTTGAGCCATACCTGGATTGTTTTTAACCCACATGTCATCTCATGAAGGCTTTATCTTTGTGAATAGCTAGACCAGAATAAAAACCCAAAGCCCTGGCTATCAGTTCTTAGTATTAATCACAACCCCCCCTATCTCCTCAAAAATGGCAGTGAGCCAAGGGGTCGTAAGCCCAGAGTCCTGTACCCAACATCAGCAACGTCCCCCTGCACTTCCAGCATCAGGGATAAGAACCAGGAGCCTGTGCCAAATGAATTCTTCACCCAAGCAAATCAAGCAATCCAAATAAAATGCTTGATTTATGAATTCCCACAGCCCACAGTCACAAAATGGTGAAGAAGAGATATTTCTTTAGCCAGCCTGTGCTTAAGATTTTAATGGAAAAGCTACAAAGGTATTTTATTTATTTTTTCCTACAACTCAGCTAGCAATTTGCCCACGTTCCCTTCTCTAACCGCATTAGTGTGGGTTGCTGTGTGGACTGGTATTACTTCATTTTGTTGCTCCCGGAGATGTCAGTTCCGTATGAACCACAGTAAGCAGTGCTGACAACAGCCCAACAATAAACAAACAGGAATAATCAACTCATTGAGATGCTACCTCTTTCAAACCACGGCAAAATCTTTCAAACACCCGTTTCATGTTGCCACCCTTCTCCATGGAGATCACCCTGGTGTGGTCCTCTTCATTAATCCAGATGAGAAATGTCTTGTCATTGTTATGCCTGGTTGAGAGGAAAAAAAAGATCTTTAAAAAGATAAGCCCTGAAAAGTAATTCTCAGTATCCTTAGTTTTATCACAGTGTTTCAGGGCTGTGGAAGGTTAAGCGCAGCACAATAACGTTGTCCTGCCGAGTTAGGGATTTGAGCTGCTTTCACAGTTGGATGCGCCATGCCTACAGCATTACGCAGGTTTCTCGGGCACAGCGAGAAGAACAGTTTTTCTGATCACATCATGCTCCTGTGGTGTTGAGGGCGGAAAAACATGTTGTCCTCTAGCACGAACACAGATGAGAGGTGCAGCAAAGGGAGAGGCCAAGCTCTGCATCCTCTGTCACCAGGGACATTTTTTATTGTTCTTAGAAAACTGCAGCTAGGAAAAAAAATCCCTAACATTTACATGCTGCTTGGGGCAAAGCAATATGTCCTTATTTAATTGTATTCTCCCCTAAATCAAATCCCAGTGCCCTCCGTATCGCTTGGTAGCACTGGATTGCCACATCAGTCAAGTTACGTGTCTGAGTACAGCAGCTGCGTGTTGCTTCCGGACAGCACATTAGTGATGCTGGCTTGTCAGTCAAGACACAAGTGCCTGAAGATACCCACTTTAGCCTCAAACAGATCGGTTGTTGCTAGGTTTATTAAGTGCTGGGTCAAACCTGAGGTCACTTTCTGTGGCTTTTTCTCTGCTTCCTCTGTCTTCTACTACAGCCTTTCTACAGCTTATAGAAGGTGATTGGTGGGATCGGATCCATATGTACAAACAGTGGAATATTACCAGGTTTGAAACACATGAAATTTGAAAGTTCAAGTTCACTGAGAGCCTGACAGCTGGTCATTTACTGTACTTATTTTTGCACTTGGAGTTTGCCAGCGCAACACTGAGCAGGTGTAAACATCCTGTGCCCTGACATTATGGTCACCCAAGGTCCAGTAACCTCGTCTTCAGTCACGTACAAATATTCAGGGGAGGGCTTTCCAAACAGTCTGAAGTTGGCCTGACTCAGCTCCTCCTTTAATTAACTGTCTCCCCATTGCTTTAAGGAATGAGCAGGGAGGCCACACTGACTGCATTTAAACTCTGCCATTGCTGCCGGTGATGTCAGTGGGAATGGTCCTGCAGCCCATAACAAGGACAGGATAAGAGCCAATATAAGCTAAATAATTTCCAGAAAAGGTCCTCTCTTTGACAATCATTTCTTGCAAGAGAAAGGCAGATTTTCCTTGTGTGGCTTACTGAAACACTTTCCAACCATGCTATTTTTTTTTTTTTCAGTCTGCCTGGTATCTTACATGTAAAAAAGCCAAAAACCAGGTCTGTTTTATTCAGGAGATCCCTGAATAGTAATTATATTGTTGGTACTTCTCCTGTTTGTTTGTATACACAATGAATGGGGTGCCTCAGTTTTATCCTTTTCATTTTCCTCAGATGTAGATGGGAATCAGGGAACTAACTTGAAGCTTGGTGAATTAAAAAAAATCCTCACAAATGTCCAGCAGGTCATCAGGTCTCATGGGTGACCAGTTTTCACAGCATCTGACAGAAAACAGGTTTAGCTGTGGCTGTGCTTTGAAAATGACCCAGCATTGTCAGACAGTGTTTGGAGAACAGTTGGGTTTTGTTCCCATAAAGTCCCATCCTCTCTGAAAGTCCTGAACCTGCCTTGGGCAAGGAGGTAGGCTAGGTGATTCCTCAGAATCACTTAAGCCTAATTTTTCAGAGTTAAAGCATCTGGTAATGCCTAGAAGTACCAGGGAGGATGTGGATGCTACGCACTGCACGGCTGCCCCCATCCTCTGCTAGTGGGTGTGGGCACTGATCTTGGAGCAATTATCCCTCTCTGTCCATAGAAAATAGAATATTTGGGCACAAAATACATCAGTTATGTTGTGAAAGTATAAACAGACCTAGAACAAAATAGGAAATTCAACTTCTGTATCTTCTTTTTGTCCAGTTCATTTAGAAAGAAGGGGTTACTTTCAGCTCTGGGAATTAACAGTCTCTTGGCAGTGAGGGGGAGACAGGAATTTCCAATGCAGCATCCTGTAGCCGCGTGGCCAGTGATTCCTAGCTGACAGCACAGCTACAACCTGGCCTTAGAGCTGCTTTTGTAACCTCAGCTCTGCCGACTGCATGGTGTCTCACAGGCTCTTTCCCAAATCATTTTTTTAGCTAGAAAAAAGAAAAAACGTTGATAAAAAGCCAAGGAAGATCCCATGCCTCTGATGCTGTGTTGTGTGGATGACATTAGTGATGGCTTCCTGCATGTAAAGGTCTGAACCATTCTGTTGTTCATCACTGGCTTTTGTTACTTTTGTTTGTTTGCTGTTTTGTTTTGTTTTGTTTTTAATTAAACAAGTAAACATTTTTTAACAGCAAATTGAACATGCTGTGAGTATGGGGCCAACGTGGCTGCAAGGTTAGGAGAAGCAAGGAATTTGTAAAACTGTCTTTAAAACATGACACAACTTCATGTCACACAACATACCAGATTCCTCTGGCATCGGGCCAGTCACGTGCCATCCCAGCACATGTTAGCAAAGGGGACACTGGTTTATCAAAGAGAAAATGATCCTGCGCACCACAATGGGGCCAAAGGGAGAGAGAAAGAGAGAGAGAGAAAACAAAACAAAATTCAAGTTTATTCAAGGAAGCAGTACAATGCTGCCTAATACATTTTATATGAGGGATAGCAAAGTACAAGTAAATCACACAGTGCAGCTTGTGAGTCTGGTTCCTTCGTCTGAAAACTTAAAGTACTTTACCCAGGTGATTTTCTTGAATCTTGCACATTCTCACTGACATTGGTAATATGATCATGTTTTGCCAAAAACATTTTTAAGCGTAGGGAGGAATGTGAGGTGGGGACCTAATACCACATATACACACCAAAGGATACTCTGGAGGGACCAGCCTGCTGGCACCAGAGATGTTTTCTACGTACAGACATATTTCAGGGTAGGAAAAGGCTACCAGCTCTTAAAGGGGGGTGGGGGGTGGGG
>NW_010228507.1:0-922 GCF_000690775.1 Eurypyga helias
CATTCTATGATTCTATGATTAAGTTGGGGGTTAGGCGTGTACAATGAACTGGAAAACTAGTTTGTGCTCTGAGCATCAGTGAAGACAAGAACAGCTTAATGGAATAAACAGAGGATCCAAAGTAGTTAATTGGCTGTCTTATTGTTTAGACAAGAACTTCAGCTGCTGGAACTGACTGGTTTCATCCCCTACCAAGCATGACATACCATGCAAAGAAAGGGAATGTGCATCTTCTGAGTCAGCAAGTTCAAGATTCAGAGTTCTGTGCCTTGAACATGTCAAATACTTTCTTTCTCATGCTTCACTCCTCAAGTGCTTAAGGCTACATATGAGTACACTGAAAGGAAAAAGCCCTGAGGAGCTCATGTCTTGAAACTAAGCTGTGTTTTCAAAAGGATACTTGTGGTCAAAGCTGTACCATAGCCTGAAGAGCCAAGCACTTTCCTGTTTTGTCCTGTTCCTTCTTTCAGAATCCAGGCCGTCCTAAAAAGAAAATAAAAATACATTCCATTATTTCAGGCAGAAAAAAAACACAAGTCATACATTCCAATCATTTGCATTATAATGTCCTGTCCAAAAAAGACAAATTACTTCAATACTGTACTTAGACTGTAGAAGACGACTAGAGACATGCTTGTACTGAGGTTACTTTCCCTAGAAAGACCAGAAATAACTGTGCAGAGAAGTAGGCTCTCTTCAGTATCCTAAAGTTAACCTTAATGAATCCTCTGCCACCAAGTTGCCTTGAGTCTAAAAGTCTATCCCACAGTTCATGCAGTAATAGAGAGAAAAATAAATCCAAAATTGACAAATAAGCCTCACTAATGTTATGTCCCCAGCCCCCTCCGCAGATAAATAAACTGGAACCGATGCCTATTAATTGTTTGGTTGGCTTCCTCAACTCTCAGCCTATTTGATGCTC
>NW_010228507.1:942-2050 GCF_000690775.1 Eurypyga helias
GAACAAGGGAATTTAGCACTTCTGACACATTTCATCAGGTTTGTAAGAGCTTATCACACTTAATAAACATGATTTACAGGGAACCCATCTAAGATCACAATTGAGGAAGGCCATGCAAATTTCATAAGCACTAGATCAACCTCAGAAGCTCTAACAGTGTTAAAAATAATCCCTTTGCTAGCTGTGCCGCAAGTCATTGCACCAGCTGCTCTGGTCTGCAGCTGCATTTGGTTAGACTTTCATTCCTGTTTGGGGTTTGTTTTTTTGTTTTGGTCAGAGGCCAAAGTTAAACGCAGCAAAACAGACGAAGTGAGAATGCCTTGTATGAATCATCTTCCAAACTGCTGGAAAAAGAACAAGATGGGATTGCCCCGGGTACTCCTGATCTGCAAAACACCCATGATCAACCAGGAGTTAAAGCTTAGTACATTTTCACTCCCTCCCCATCCTAAATGATAATTTTTTTTTTTAAACTGTGACATGCTGCTAATCTTGGCTTGGTGAAGGAAAAAGGAATCCAAAGGGAACTGACTAATGGAGTCCATTAGGAATGCAATGAACAGCTAAAGAGGGAAACAAATGGGTAATTGCTTTATGTTTACATGGGAAAAAAGCAAACAAGTTATTTCCATCCAGGCACTGAATGAGAACAGAATACCCACACTCTACTTCCTATTAAAGCAATTCCTAAGATACTGACAAGCTCAGGCTGACCTGGCCAAAGCCATCTTACCATGATACCACTTCCTAACCCTGGTTTTATGCTGTAAGCGTGGCCTTCATTGCAGAAGGTGTTTTGAGGTCTGGCCTTCTGGTTGCTTCCAGATAGCTACAAAATCAGGTTCACCCTTTCTGGTGCCCAGACCCACCATTTCAAAAGCCTATTTTGTGTGCTGGACACAGGCTTCTACAAAGAACATGGGAATGTCTAATGCAGCTTCGGCAATGAAAGAGATGCTTCCTGAGCAAGTAAGCCCTACCTGTGCAACCTGCGAGGAAAAGAAGCAGCAAGGCAGGAGAAGCTGCTAATAAGAAAGCTGATCCCAAATACAGCAAGAACCCCATGCACATATCTGTGACCAGCCTTAACACCAGCATCACACAACCC
>NW_010228508.1:0-9364 GCF_000690775.1 Eurypyga helias
GGAGGCTGATCAGACCCTCAGCCGGTCCCGGGCTGATCCTGCCTCCCGCAGTTCAACTTCCCTGGGGTCGGCGTGGCTTTGGCGGTAGTTTAGAGAAAGAAGAACCTGTCGGGAGCGGGCCGGCGATGAGAAGGCGCGCTGCCGGTCGCGTTTGTTTGAGAGGGGTGGCGGCGCCTGTTGCTGTTGTTGTTGCCGCCACTCCTCCCCCTTTCGCTGCCCCTGTGATCGTGACTTGGCGGTGGTAGTGATTAAATGCCGTCTTTAAATTTTAGCAAACCGCTTTGCTTCCAAATCTGGAAAAAAAAAAAAAAATTGAGAAAAATATTAGGAGATAACATTTTAGTACAGTTGACAGGCGTACTTTTGGGGACAGCGACACTAAGCTAGCGTGAGTCGTGTGTACATTGGATAACGTGTCATGTACGGTTTGTAGCTATACAGTATACCCAGCTCTCCTAAGTTTTGGTGAAAGCTTTAAAGCAAATACTGTTTACGGTAAGATTTGCTTTAAAGGTGAGTTACAATTTTTCTGACTAGTAGTCCAACTCCTTTCACGTTGTGATGTTGTGTGCCCTGTACAACTTGTAAATAAGATTTGTGTGGAGTGGATTTAAGAGTTAGTAAAAGAAGATGGATTTTGGCTTTTTGATTCTGAGGATTGATGAAAGCAGCTTTAGAGGCTGGCTAGTAGATGTCAAAGAGTGCGGGAACAAGGAGGAAAAAAAGGTAAAATTGTGGTTTGAGAGAAAAGAGGTCTCTCTTGGACTATTAGTTTAAAAGGTCTCGTAAAAACGTATATAAAGGTGGTGGTAACACAGTGCTTACACACATTAAACGTGCTCCTTTTTGAATCATGTTAAATGAGATGCTTTGCTTTTCTTGTAGTAAGAGTCCAGGATGAGTTATGCAGAAAAACCTGATGAAATCACGAAAGATGAATGGATGGAAAAACTTAATAACTTGCATATCCAGAGAGCAGATATGAACCGCCTTATCATGAACTACCTTGTTACAGGTAAAAATGAGTGGTAATGCTAGTAGGCTCTTAAATTAATGTCACTTATTTTATCAAGATAGTTTTGGCTAGAATATGCTACTGGATGGAGCGAAATTAAGGGTTTTGAGGACTTAATAATTGCTGTTAGCCACTCTTAGCAATGTACAACTGCTCTTGTGTTCTCTTAAGTGGAACCTGGCTAAGATTCAGAGACTGAGCAATTACCATGCAATAGAAGTGACATTTATTAATCTTAATTTTTCTGCTAAAAGATACAGAAAAGGAAATATTCACTGGAAAGCCATTAATGTGACCCACTTCTGTACGGTGTCCTTTTTTTGTGCCATTAAAACAGAGTTTGAGATTTGTTAAGTATCATTCCGAAAGCTGCACAGAACAGCTATCAGAAGCAAGTTTTAACTGGCTAGAAAGATAAACTCTAAAAGGGCACTGTTGTCAAAATAGTTTGAGACCAAAACTATTAACCCCTTCAGCATGTAGCCCAACTTTATACCTGGGACAATCAAAACCCTTGGAAGTTGTCCCTAGCAATTATGCATACCACGGCAGTAAGCTATACTAGGGTGGAGGCGTCTGTATCCGATCTACACCCCTGTTTACATTGGTGTGTAGGTGAAGCCTCTGGGATGAAGGAAGAGCATCTTGGTGGGTGTTGTAAATAATTTTTGTGCACATGGAAGTATGACTTAGGATTTAACATAGCTGTTTTAACTTTAAAAAAAAATCGTATGAGAAAGTAAAACTAATATTCTGTTTCTTCTCAGTAAAACTGCTTGGTCTGGGTAAGCAGGTTTGAGGGCTGGAGGGAGAAGCCATCCAAAACCATCCACATTTTGAAAATGTGATTTTGAAAATCACGTTTCAGAATAAGTACACTGCTCTATTTAAGTAAAAAAGTTGAGGTATTGGAGTACAAGTTGCATACATCTGTAGAGAATGAGGGCACTTGAATTCAGAATGCGTTAAGCATGTACTGTTAGATGCCTGTGGGATAAATGCCTATTTAAATAGGTAAGATATTTTGAGAAATTCAGGCTTAACCATTAAGCCCCCAGAATGCACAAGCGATACCCACATCTTTTCATTGTAGCTGATTTTTTTAAAGTGTTTCATAAAATACATTTTATAGGTAAAATGTTTCTGTTTCAGAGGGCTTTAAAGAAGCAGCAGAGAAATTTCGGATGGAGTCTGGAATTGAACCCAGTGTTGATTTAGAGACTCTTGATGAAAGAATAAAAATTCGAGAAATGATATTGAAAGGACAGATTCAAGAAGCCATTGCATTAATAAACAGCCTCCACCCAGAACTGTTAGATACAAACAGATATCTTTACTTTCATTTGCAGGTAAGGACAGACAGCAAACTTTGTTTTAGAGCTTACTGAGAGACTGGGAAAAGGAGTACAGATTTTATGAGTGTGTTGGGAGGTTTGTGACTGAAATTGATGAAATCTCAAGTGTTTGTTCCTGGCATCGTTTTGTAGCAGCTGGAAACTTTGTGGCATGGTGCAGGAACCATCATGTACAATTAGTAACATGAAAACTTGTAACAGCAGCCGTGGCCTGTGACTTATCAACTTCTGATCATTGTTAGTCTGAATTTCTAGTAGTTCCTTCAGTAACACATCTTTTCCAAACCTGTTACTCAAAAGAGTCAGGTTACCTTTCCCAGTGGATTTTGTAGACAAGTCTGCTGCTCCTTGTCTCACATGTTGAGCAGAATTGACCTCAGACTGTCAAATTAAGGGTCAGTGTTTGTCTCAAATGACACGCTAATGTCTGAAGACCTAGTCTTGAGATTTGTTAATTTGTTTAGCTAATATTGCTGTGTCTTTCGTATGTAGCAGCAGCATTTGATTGAACTGATTCGGCAACGTGAGACAGAAGCAGCTCTGGAATTTGCTCAGACCCAATTAGCAGAACAAGGCGAGGAGAGCAGGGAATGCCTGACAGAAATGGAGCGTACGCTGGCTTTGCTTGCCTTTGATAATCCCGAAGAATCACCATTTGGAGACTTGCTTAACATGATGCAGCGACAGAAGGTAGTCCTTTCTCAAAAGGAAATGGATGTCTTTTATTCGTATGTGGTGAAAATGATGTCCAAATATTTTTGGAATGTTTAGAAAAAACTTATATTGTGCTGTGCATAAGAACAGAAGTATTCCTTAAGCAAGATTCAACAAAGAAGGTGTTAATGTATTCAACTACTTGGCTCTCTACCTTGTTTTCTTATAGGCTGTGGAGCTTTGTCCTGTCCATCTTCTGAGGAATTAGCATGCTAGGTGTGATCTTTTCAGTGTCTGAGTGACACTGGCAATGTTCATTGTAGAACTGTTGCTGAACTCTGGTATTTCTTTTCCAGGTATGGAGTGAGGTTAATCAAGCGGTTCTAGACTATGAAAATCGTGAATCAACACCCAAGTTGGCAAAATTACTGAAACTACTACTGTGGGCTCAGAATGAGCTGGACCAGAAGAAAGTGAAATATCCCAAAATGACAGACCTCAGCAAGGGGACGATTGAAGAACCCAAGTAAAATGTGTGCAGATGGACATCAATCAACCTTAGCGCTGCACAGTTTATGTTTATATCAGTCTGTGACTGAAATATTTTTACTACAGTACAGCACTCGATTCAGATTTTTCAATGAACATCTAATTTGAAGGGAGAAAAGTCCCTTTTAAATGCTGCAAAAACTGCATTGAAAGGCGCTGTATCTCTTTGAAAGTCTGACTTAGGCTATGCACTATAATACATTTTTAAATAAAAAACCAATTAAACGGGACAGGAAAAATAGCATTTTTAAAAGTACAGAACTCAAGCTTTCTAATTGGCTACTGATGCCTAGTTTAGTGGCCAGTGAGTTAATACAGAATTATATTGGCAACTACTCAGTTCAGTTTAACTGTCTCCTGTTTGAAATGTGTATATAGAACAGTGAATATTTTCTACCTTTAAGTTATAGCCAGATATACATTCCCCTTAAAAGTAACTGGTCAAGTTTTCATCTATAAACTTTGCAGTAAGGTCAACCTTTTCCTTAGGAAATAGTGTACAAACTTGTAAATCATAATTTAAAAACTTTTGTTTTGTTTTTGTTTTTCCTCGTTTCTGACTTTTTTGGTGCTTTATATGGTGAGAGCTATGTTCATAATGGATCAGTGACCCATCTTTTCAGGAGGAGTGTTGTTGGAAATAAGGGTTTTTCTTAACTTTCATGAATGACCAAATGGCCCCCGGAGGCGTTTGAGGGTGGTTGTTAACAGGGGCCTTTTCCCCCCCCTACATTAAAATTGCAGCTGTAGACACTGCAGTGATTCTGCTAAAGCTTTGACGGCCACTGGATGTTTGTAAGCTGAAAGACACGCTTGTGTTAGGGGATTAGGTTGGGGGGAGAGATGCTCGTTGAAGCCTCTGGCGCGGGATCTTGTGCAGGATCTGCCTCTCTGCTTGCTGGGTAAGAATTACAGGTTTAGAGCCACTTGGGCTGTTTTCATGCCTTGAGCTGAGCAGAGCAGGGCTGTCTAAACCCAGAAATTGCTGTTGTCTCAATTCTTCCATACCTTTCTGAAGAGATGCAATTCATCTTCACCTGTAGTTGGTTACTGGCTGTCCTCACTCCAGTTAGGATTATGGTTTTAATGTTTTACATGTGAAGTCCAGACTTTCAAGTCAACAAATTGTAATCTTCTGGGTATGGGATATTCTGGTCAGCTCAGTTTTGCAGCACTGTGCACTGGTACATATCCAGTGGGAGGAAGCACTAATCTTGCCAAATCGATCTTTAGATTTTTAGGTCCGTATATCAAGTTATTACAGATTTGCTGAACAAAGGCTGAGTTGGTGGGTGAAGTAGCTTAACATCATGAGACACTGGCAGTTGTCACACCAGTCCCATGCTGTACATAATCTAGTCTTGTATGGTAGATATTACCCTGTAGAATGAAACTTAGTTTTCACTTAATTTTACTGGAATACTTAACGCATTAACCTGTATAAAGCTTTGCAGATACACCTGACTTAGAGAAACTAACAAAAACCTGTTACTGATTGCATTACTGTGAACACTGTTTACTTGTGTAGCTATTTTCGGGGAGGGGGGAACCATTCTTTGTTAAGCAGCTATTAGAGATGCGGGGCACCAGGGTTAAGCTAGATGATGGCTGTAACGAAATTATTTGTTCCCATTTAGTTCTGATAGTTCTGCTCTCCACTTCGAGGCATTTGTGGTATGGAGGTTGTAAAGGTGATACATAACAAGCGATGAGTAGCCCCCCAACTACAGCAGCAGTCTGGCTTTCCTTCACCCAGGCTGGTTATTCTAACACCAAACTTAACAGTTGCGGGGTGGGGTGTTTTGTTGTTGTTGTTTGGGTTTGGGATTTTTTTTTTTTTGCATTTTCCAGTCGGTTGGTGTCTGAAAACCGTGTACAACTTTTAGTTTGTGAGAAACTGTATGGTTAATGTAACTTTGTTTAATAACAAACTGCAGAAACAAAACTGGAATAGCTCTAATTTCTTCCTATGTAACTGATCAGCTTTTCCTCTGTTCTGACACTTGTGCTGTTAAATCCCATCTGAAGCTTCTCCCGGATGAAGTGGAAAGCGGTGCGGTTTTGTGGCATGGCTAGCATTTTTCTCCGTGAGAAATGCAGTATTACAGTCCTGGTTGAGAAGTTCACTGTACTTCCAGAACGCTACGCTAATTTCATAGAGCATTTGGGCAATGATTGAGCATAGATTACTTGAATTTTTCACTAGCTTGTGGGTTTTTTTTTCCATTAAAAATAAACGTGTTTTTTAAGGGGTTTAATATAAAGTTAGTCTAGAACTATTTCACTTTGTTTTTATGAACATGCCACATTGATAAGCAGCTTTAATCTGTAAAGTTTTTGGTAACTGCAAGAAAATATTGGAAAGCTATGCATTTTAGAGAAAGCATAAAGGTAGTGATAATGGTACTTCTAAGGATCTTTATATTAGTGTATATAAAATAGTTTGCATATACAAATATAATATATAATCTGTTTGAAATATTCTTGAATGGTAGGGGCTGTGAAACATATTATAATTTATGGAAATATTGTACACAGTAAACAGACCTCTCAGTACACGAATGAACTTTTGTCATATGCATGAGAAATGTCTTATTTGGTGACTACTAATGAATGGGATTTTGTTCCCCGGTTCTGTTAGATAACCACTTTAACAAATATTATTAAATGCCACTTTGATCAGTTTGCATTAGTGTAAAAATGCATATTTTGTTCCACTGAATTTAGAACAATATGCAAATCACTTTTGTAAGAAGATTTGTTCCAAGCTCAGCGGTGGCAAACGAATCTGGTAACTAAGGGTGCACACTACACTCGTCCTGCCCCCACCCCAACCTTTCCTTTGTTGGACGCAAATAAGGTTTTTTCGTTGATGCCGTGGTTGGGCTGTAAGATGACACAGATGAGGCTGTGCATCGCGTGTGTTTTTGTTAGGCTACAAACCGCTCTCATTCCCCCAAACCTGTCACCTCCCCAGTAACTGTCTTTTTGCCGTTGCCGTGTTTCTGCCTGTTGGATCTAAACTAAACGCTGGCTGCGTCTGGTGTACAGCGGAGTCGTTTTTGAAGGGTGGGGGGTAGTGGGTTTCCATGAAGATGAAGTACCGGTGGTACTTTCTGAGTGATACTGAGCTGTTCGGTTTTACGCAGCAGGAAAACCAGAGGCTGCTGCACAGCAGCTAACAGCAGAATTTTAAGTAAAGGATTTCCTCTCAAGACTCTTGAAGAGGCACACGTACGCAGCTTGAAACCCGGTGAAGTACCGCTCTCTGATTTCACTGAAACGCTTCCAGCTCCTCCTGCCCACAGTAAGAGAAAGATTGAAATGAACGTGGAGAGCACTTAGGTAGCAGTTGAGATGGGTGAATTCACCTGGAAAGAATTCTGTCTCCACTCCTTGTACATACTGGGGAAGTCATTACATATTCTAGGATGATTTTCTTGTTTTTAATTTGTACCATTTATGCTTTGTATGCTGGAGTATAAGCCGAAAAGCATTACTTAAAAAAAAAAAAATCCTTGGATAGTAGATGAGTGTTGCTCGACTTACTTCAAACCACTTTTTGTCCAAGTTCGTTATGAAACTTATTAAATTGAGTTGGAGCGTGATCCCTGTGTGTCTTCTCTTCAGACCGTCCTTCATGGAGAGACACCGTTGTCCTCCGCGGAATGTGCGTGCCGATTTCCTCTTTGGGTCTGGGCCTCGATCTGTGCTTAACTCCATAAAATCTTCCAATAATACAGCCATTGCCTGGATAAACTTCAGTGATAGTAAATGCCAGCACAAATATGAACCCAATGATCTTCGGTTTGGTTTAATCTTTTGACACAGGAAAAACTAGAGGAGACTGTGTCCTTGCATGAAATTATTTTCCTTAGCACCTGTCTTCCGAACCGATTCCATTTGCCATTTAATCAGCTCGGTGGGAGGTTGGCTCCCAGAAAACCACGCAGCAGTAAAAGGAACAATGTGTGTGTTTTTACTTTTTAAACTTAGGTATGTGCATGTGACGGATGCTCAATGCTTTTCTGAACTGCAGCTATTTTTGACAGCGAAACCAGCTCTTGAGGCGTTGGTTAGTCAAAGAAGCCATTCATTGAGGTGATGCTGAGCGGTACAAGGAGAGGACCTGGAAGAGTACAGCAAATAAAGGAAACTTTGTGAGACAGGCTTCAGTTCTAAATCAAATCGTGATTTTAGAAAGTTGACAGCTGTGGCGGAGGTGCTTGCATCCCGCAGCTGTGAGACTTCCTTAACTCACGCACGGGCAGGAGTGAGATTTCTGTATCTGTGAGCACTCTATGTGCCCAAGACCTTTTTGCTTCCCTTCTGAGCTTCATTTCACTTCCGTAGTTACATCAGAGCTCGGCACTCCTGCCTCGAGTTAACTCCCAACGTGTAAACGGGTTAAAAAAAAAACATTGAGCAATGGTTTTGATTTTTGGCTGCATTTTACCGTGACTTGGCTCCCTCTTCTGGAAACAGGCACAGTAGCAGAGTGAATAAAAACAGTTTATAGTTTCGTTTCCCCTCCAAATAAAGGAAGGGGAGCCTACCGCTGGATGAAGGCTCAGCCCTGTGGTTACTACACGCGGTTCCTCCCAGTCTCCGCTCGGACTGAAGCTTGTTGCGTTGTTTGCTTTCGCTCTTGGCAGCAGGTCTGACACCACCGCAGGCCTCTGCGGGGAGATCTCTCTGAGGAGGAAACGCTGAAGCAAAGGACAATGTACGAGTCTATGATTTTTCATTTTGTCAGCCCAGGCGACTTCCTCATCTTGGAGTTGAGGAACCTTTTCTGCTTCACCCGCGAAGGTTCGGCTCAGTAAAACTGTTGCCCCTCTTCATTTACGTAACGAATTGCTCTTTGTGGACCTGCAAAGTACTCATGCTAGGAGAATGGGTGGGTTACCCCAACACTACTCTGCTGCAGGCTTCGTTTCCACGAGCATTGCAGGCAGCTGGCTGCAGGAGGAGCAGGCTGGAGGTGCCTGCCCTGTGCCTGGAGCAGCCCAGAAGCTCCGGCACCTTTCCCAAGGGCCACGTACGACCTTGGTCCGGCTGTGGGGGAGCTGAAGTCCTGCCATGCCTGCATCCAAGCTGCTGCCAACCACAGAATCACCTGAACAAGTGCTGCTCGTTCGTATTCCTCAAGTGAGTCACGAGTCCTATTGTTTTGGACTGAGATAACCATCATTTTAATTGTCTATTTCCACATGAGTCTGATTATCTCTCGGGTACTTGCAGCAAGGCCACAGCTCTATCAGTTATCGACAGACTTAAACCAAGCTGTAACAATGCTGAGTCCTTTTCCTTAGTATTTTTGGATGGCAGCACCCGTTAGTATTCCTCAAGTGAGTCATGAGTCCTATTGTTTTGGACTGAGATAACCATCATTTTAATTGTCTATTTCCACATGAGTCTGATTATCTCTCGGGTACTTGCAGCAAGGCCACAGCTCTATCAGTTATCGACAGACTTAAACCAAGCTGTAACAATGCTGAGTCCTTTTCCTTAGTATTTTTGGATGGCAGCACCATATGCGTATCTAATCCTTAAAAAGCAGTGACAGACTTTGTTGCTGGCGCACTTAGGAAAGCCAGAGGAGCAGGGGCTGTCCTGCCACCGGTGCGTGTGATGTTGCGCTTTCCAGGGATCGGAGGGAGAGACCCCTCTGTCAACCCCGCTGCGTTCTGCGATGGGGGTGTAAGTATTCACCGGAGGAGAAGGGAAAATCCAAAAGGAGAAAAAACAACGCGCGTGCGGGTGATGGATGGAGAAAACGACCATCACC
>NW_010228509.1:0-274 GCF_000690775.1 Eurypyga helias
AGGCCAGGGCTGAGGTGGGTCATCGGGCCTGCGTGGGGGGAGAGCAGGACAAGGTGGGGGACAGCGTGGCCGGGGGGCTTCCTTAAGGCTGCCTGGAGCACTGAGTGCCCAGCTACTAGAACTTCTCCCAGGAAGACTGTGCTGTGCACAGGAGCAAGAAGTGTTGCAGTTCATCCCTGAACAGGCGGAAGCCATATGGCAGTAGGATAGGGCTTTTAAGGATGCAGGGGTTTAAGCTCCTGGAAGAGAGATACAAAGGGAATCCTCCCCATCT
>NW_010228509.1:336-15967 GCF_000690775.1 Eurypyga helias
AAGAAGTCACTCACCACAATTTCTCTCATCCAATCCATTGGGGCAATCTTTGATCCCATCACAGGCTGGAACGCACAGGCCGTTCACCAAACACAGGAACTCCCCAGGGCAGGCTGCGAAACCACCAGAGAGTAGTTGGTCCCCAGTGACTGGAAACCTCTGAACGGCAGAGCACGGTGGCTTGAAAGTGGAGCGTGGAGCTGCACGCCTTCCTGACCACACACGTGCCCCGGCAGCGTGCCGCTGGAACTCTCTTCGCTCCCCAAAATCTGCCCCGTCCCCTGCTCTGAACAAGAGCAAAAGGACTCAGAGGGGAAGGAGCGCGCTTTCCCTGCTTCCCATTGTACCAATGGGCCAGAGCTGGGACAAACACCCACTTGGCGTGATTTACCTCTGGTTTAGCCCTGTTTCATGATTCCTGAATGCTGCAAGAAAGCTGGAACAGGTTCTTTGGAGTTGTTAATAAAACTTGGATGGGGCTTTGAAGGGGTTGGTGTTAGACACGTGCTGGCAGGTGCACATATTCAGGGACTGGTTTGCATTACAGGCACCCTTTAGGAGTGAGATGGAGAAACCTTGGAAAGACAGACCACGGGTGTACATTTGCATCCGTGCGTATGTGTATTTGTGTGCAATTTTATTTGCTTCTTACTTGCTCAGATTCCAAGGTGAGCAGGAAACAGCTCTCTCTAAGAGCTCTTATAATCAAAATAGAAGTCGCTTCAAGCCGGTGATGGTCTCTTATTGAATGCCCAAGGTCAGTTCATGATGTGGGCAGGGGAGTGAGGCTGTAGACAACTCTGACCTTGGGTTTTGGCACATGGATGTTCTGGCAACACGAGGCAGGGCCATGTGCAGAAGCAGCTTCGCACGTAAATGCCTCTTTCTGGGGGGAGATCAGTGGTGTGTGCATCATTGATTTGTGAGCATGTGCCTGAAGGGCAGATGGCACCTAGGGCTCGCGGGATATGTCCTGCGTTTCTCCTAACACAAGCCAGGTGCACAGGGGCTGCTGGTAGCCACCACACCACTGAGGAACAGGGAGGAGCCTGAACTTACAGTCAGATTGGTTGTACAGGCTGTAAGCTGCCTGTACGCCGGGGCCAGTTAAGGAGATCTGTGAGGTGAAGGTGATGGTGATGTCAGCAGAGGACGTGACTGGGATCCGCTCAGCGTAGGCTTGCAGTGTCCGCAGGCCACACAACCTGAGGAGCAAACACAGGCAGGATGTCTCAGGCAGGGAGGAGAAGGCAAAGAGTGGGGCAAGAGGGCTCAGTGGGGTTGGGGTGGGAAGGGGGCCACACAGACCGGGTGTGTGGGGGGAAGCCAGGAAGGCAAAATGCCTTCAGTATGACATGACATCCATAGTGACCCTACTATCCTTGGATATTTCCCACTTCCTGGGCAAGCGCTGAATTCAGGCCACACAAAACAATTCAGTTCTTACTTTCATCTTCCCAAAGACGCCCTATTGTAGGAACTGTGGGGCTAACAGTTTAAGAGAGGAAGGCAGGGAGAGAAAAAGTGGAAATCCTAACCTAGGGAAACATAGCTTCTGGGTCAGACCCTAAAGAGGAAAAGAAATCACCCCCCCAGAAAGAGTGGAGAGAAAGTTAATGAGATGGGCTGGGGGAAGGTTTGGAGGGAAAGGGGCAATTTTGCAGTAAGTGGGAGGAAAAACAAGAGCCATAAGCCTGTCTGCCTTGGGGCCTGCTTTTGGGAGATGGGAGCTCAGCAGCTCTTGGTCCTTTGCAACTGGACAGCGGTGGGCAGGAGCCCCTGTTCTGTATGAATGCCAGCTATCCTGCTGGGCGGCTGTAGTCAAAGCAGGAGGCTATGGAGCTAGGTGGAAGATCTGTAAGGAGGTGGATGCAAGGCAGTGGCACACAGATAATATTGCAGAGGTGGTGACAGGCAGATTTGCAAACACAGGAGACGTGGGAGGACACCAAGGTTACACACACAGGAGAAAACTAGGAAGCATGATGCAAACAGCAAGACAGAGAAGGCAGGCTGGTAGCTCGAACCAAATCTCTAAGAAATGTGCTCACTGGGAAGCCTGTGAACAAGAGAGGCTGGAAAAGATGTAGAAAAGCAAGAGGCACCAGCACAAACAGTGGCTACCGAGTGTGGAGATAGGCCCTCCCTCAGACCTGGTGGCCAAAGTGAGCAGGGAACCTGCAGAGTTTTAATCCCAGTTTAATTCCAGGTGGGAGGTGAGAGACAGAAACCACGAGTCCAGCACATACCTTCTGTTCTGAATGATCCACTGTCCTTGGGTGCAGGGCAGGTCGTGCTTCTGTCTGCTGAGCGCATAGGCGTCGAACCAGAGGGTGACCCCGTAGTCAAGGGATGGGACCTGCAGACAAGGGGGTCCAGGGCAGAGTGTAGAAGGCCCTGTGAGGGCTGCAGCCCACTCCATCTCCTGACAGAAACGAGCAGGGTGGGTGTGAAGGGGGAGCTGCCAATGCACACATTGCAGCCCAGAAAGAAGCACCCTCTAAAGTGGAGCCATGCCGTGGACCAGGGTGGCTCTGGTGCTGATCCGAATGCACTGCAATTCCTAGCAATTTCTAGAAGTCTGGTTCTGCCTTGAGCTCCTCTGGGAACCAGGTTTCAGATTCCTCCTCAGCTATGACATCTGTGTACCAGCGTGCAATATTAGATTCTTTCTCCTTCAGAAACATGTGTTTTGTTGAGGCTAGGCAGGCTGCCCCCCCGCCCTCCCCTTGCTTCTCATGCTGATCTGACCAAGAGCACTGGCTGTACCCCCTTTATGTGGGAAGTGCCACGCGGGTTTTGGGGTGGGGGTGGATGCTCCTGTGGGAGCTGGTTCTTACCGTCATGTGCCAGGTGCACTGGGTGTTGGGCGAGTAGTAACTGGGGTAGTGTGGGGTGCTGATCTTCCCCTGCAGCTCCAGGCCCTCCCGCAGAGTTATATTCACTTTGCAGGCTGAAATACAGACATTCAAAGCCCTGCTACCTGTCAGCTCAGCCTCAGCCTGGGGTTGCCTTGTACTCATCCCGTTGTAGGAGGGGAGAAAAGGCACTCTAAGGCCTGATGCTAAAGGTGACTGGGATGTTCCACCATCACCCTTCAAGGAACCATTTCTACCTGGCAAGACTTTTTGCCCCCTCCTCTTGTCCAGAGAAGGGTAATGGTAATTTATGTTGCTGCTTTAGACCCTTATACTGAACTGACATTTATCTCTAAGTGCAGCTGGATGTGATGTCCAGGCCACATCAGTCCTGTCCATGCATGAGAGCTTGGTCTTCTAAAGTATCACCATCACTCAGGCCCTGTTGCCAAAGCCTGGGCGATAAAGACTCGAGCCAGATGATAATGCATGAGTCCAGGGGAGGGAGCAACATCTAACCTGCTTTTTACTGACCACCTCTACCCTTGCAATCTGGAGTGAATTCTGCCCTAATGGGGATGGAGCACCTCTAGGTACTGTGATGTTGTAGGAGATAACCTATCTCCTTGGATGTCTTCAAGGCCAGGCTGGACAAGGCTTTGAGCAAACTGATAGAGTGGAAGGTGTCCCTGCCCATGGCAAGGGAGTTGGATCTGGATGGTCTGTAAGGTCCCTTCCAACCCAAACCATTCTATGATTCTATGATCCTTCCTGTGTCTGTGGCTGTCTGCCTCCAGCCTTCTTCACCTTTGAGGGGCACCGCCTGCGCTGAGAGGATGAAGGGGTCATAGTAGCTGTACATGGCTTTCTTCCACACAACGGACATGACAGGGCCAGATGAAAGGACTTCGACAACCGCCTCCTGACGGCTGCAGCCGTAGATCCTCAGGGGAAAGAGAAAAAAGGATGAGAGTGAAGCAAGCAACAAACAAATGAAAGAGAGGAACGAGAAAGAGAAACCGTGGATGCTTGTGTTATCCACAGTACACGCCTGCTGCGAGGCACTAGCCGAATCAAACAGAGGGCCAGCAGGGAGACAGCTCGTGCTGCTGTAATCTCTCAGGCTGCACAGCTGGTTGTGTGATGTCCCACATCAGTAAACTTCAGCTGATCAGCAAGAGGCAGGTTCTGCATCAAAGAGAATTTCCTCTGATGTAGTCTAACACCTTCCCCTGCTGTGGTGTGCCGTGCCATCCTGCCTAGCTTTCCCCACCGTACTCGCCCTGCTCAGGAGCTACCTACGAGGTGATGAGGTGTTTCTCCAGGGGCCCGGCTGCATCATACATAGCCAGGCGGTCCCTGCAGTCTGGGAGAGTCCACTCCAGGCGTAGCTTGATCATGTAGCCATTCAGGCTGTGAAGGTGCCAAAGGCAACTGGAGGCCAGGTAGTCAGGGCCCTCCAGCCTTAGGACGTCATCCTCCTGGACATAGCTGTACCTGTAGCAACCTGAAACCAGGGGAAAGATGAGGGATTTAAACCTCAGGATGATGTAAAAGGAGACAAAGTGAGGCTTAGGCAGAGGGGCTTGTAAGGGAAATTAAGATATGGGATTGTCACTTGGGACATTGTCAGTGTGAGCCCTGTTTCAGGGCAAGCCTGACTCATCTCAGTGATCTCAATTTACTTCTATATATGTCGTGGTGGCACCAGTCCCCTCGTACCGTTGCCCCAGTTTCTCTAAGAACTGTCCCCTCTTCCTTGGTTAAGCTAACACTACCTCAGGTTTTAAATATCAGCACAGCACAGCTATTTTCCACTGGCTTTAATTTCTTTTTCACCTCTTTTTCTTCTCACCCCCATATTCTACCTGGCTTTACATCTCCCTCCTCTGCTTTCCAGGTTTCAGCAGGCTTCCAGACCAGGATTTTTGGGTAAAAATCATCTTAAAGGTGAGTCTCTAATAGCATATCTAATGCAAACTGCCAGCCACAACACTTAACAACACCATCTGAAATTACTAAAAACATCTTCAAACTTCACTAAGACAACAGACTCTGAAATGATTGGCAGCATATTCAGTGCAGAGCCATGCAGGGAAACCCCCACCCTACTCTGCAAAAATTGATGGGGCCTGGAATTAGCACCATTGTATCAGTACACCAAGCTATGTGACAGGACTCATCAGGACAGGGTCAAGACCAAAGGTGGCTGCAGTGTCCCTGGGAGCTGGTACCTCTGCACAGTGCTGTGCTACTGGGGCAGAGGTGTCAGGATGCTCAGAGCAGTCCAGCATGTAGCTGGGTCATGGAGTTTGGGTCTGGCCAAGCAGTGGCAATGATGCTCCCTTGCTACTGTTCTCATCTCCCCTTCCCAGGATTTACAACTCCAGGAAGCCAAAAAGCCTTCTGTACCCTGTAAAAATCCCTCCCATAAAGTCACAAACTCAAAAGGAAAGGAAAAGATAGCCTACCCAGAGTGGATTTCAGCACTACTATGTCTTTCACACTGGATTCTGTTAGAAAGGAAATATATAAAGGAAGATAAACAAAAAGATAAACTGGTAGCATGGCAGGTGATGACTCCCTTCCTTCCTACGTGAACAGCTCACTTATAACTTCACCATGGGGCATCCTCCAGGTACGTCTCTCTCTCTGCTCGCAGGCACCTGTTTCACCCATGCCTTCCACACCCCATCTCTTTAGACTCTTCCCCAAATCCAACAGCCCCAGTTCATGCTTTCCAGCCCACCATGCATTTCTCTGCCTTTTTTCCCTGCCCATTTCATGTGCTATTCTAGGTCGTATTCCCCTTCCCAGGAGGGCTGGGCATTACTTCAGGCTGCCATCCCCCTCCTCTGCCAGCCACACTGCAGAGCACAACCCCACTTCCCAGAGCCTTCACCATCTGCCCACCCCTCCCCTGCTCTCCCAGTTTAAATAACCCTCACTGAAAAGCATGGGAATTCCTGAGGGTGGGGAAGGAGGTCTCTCTTGATCACCACTGGCTGATGAGCTATTCAGCATCCTCATGGAGTCCACTGCTGGAGAAGGGAGCTGCAGAGAAAGCCACCAGCAAGGACTACAAATCTGTGCAAAGCAGAGTCACAGGGTGGACAACACTTTTAGGAGAGCTGGGCTTTGATCCAGCCTCCCACTTGAACTGGAAGTGGCCAGAGATCAGGTGCTACTGGGAATAATTGCCAAAATGGAAAGCACTGTGAGGTCAGTTGGGTGTGAGAATTGCTGCTGGGGGCTTGCCTAGGTCAGGGCTTTGGTCTTTAGTAGCTGCTAAGCAGAGTTTGCAATTCTGTGGGGAGAGCTGAGCAGTTTTGTCATGGCAAAAGCAGATGTTGTGGAAAAGATGATCCTCCAGGCATGAGGCAGGCTCCTGGAGAAGCTCATGTGCTGTAGGGAAGGATGTATGCTGAGCTGCTATTAAGTACTCTTATCTGCAGGTAATAACCCGAGTTCCTGTAAGGAGAAGGAAGTTCTGAAACTCTCTGGAGCAAAGGGCAAGCTAGTGTCCTGGGGTGAGTGTAGCTGTTAGTAAAAATAAAGCGTTGGAGAGGTTCCCGCGCTAGTCAGTGGTTTGCAGCGCGGTGTCGTAAGGCAGGCTGCAGCAAGGCTTCATGTTCAGAGCTAAGCAGGTCAGCAAATGAGTCTGTCAGAAAGCAATGAAGTGCTAATGACTTGCTATTAGCTCACCATTTTTTCACTCCAATTTTATAGGGCAAAGGAAGCCAGAGGTTAAGTCACAGGGTAGAGTTAAGCCAGAGGGCTTGGGGTCATCCTGTCCCAGCAGTATTTCGGGCTTCTGTCTTAGTTGCTAGACTGTGCTTCTGACTAGAAAGGGAGGTGAAAAACACTAGGGAAAGCAGAAGGAGCTGGAGAAACTACAACTGCTGTGTTAATTCCAAAATAGAAAGAAGTGTGGTTTGCTGAAATGAATAAAACAGTGAAATAGATGCAAAGGGAATAAGAGGGAACTTGGAAGAGCTAAAAGAATGGCACCATTATTTTTGTTTGTTTATGAGTTACATTATGAAGTGAGTGAATAAAGGGAAAGTGCTAGATGGGCTGACTTGGAAGCAGTTAGCATATTATTTTATGATACCTTTCTTAAGAAAGTTAATTTAAATTGTCTGAGCATAAGGTCTGGCATGCTGGAAACAAATCATAAGTAGAAGTGAGTGACTAATGGTAACTGCGGGAGGAGATGCTAATGCAGCTTCAGAATAAGTTCTTAACATGATGGTCAGGATGAAGGAGTGAAAATAATTTTGAGGAAATTAAGTTTTCTTTGAAGACACAAAAAAGAAATGACCCCCAAAACAAAACAATTGAGATGTGGAGGAAAAAGTTAAAGAAAATATGGGTTTGGTATATTAAAATAAGATTGACCTTAGAAAAATGCAAGATAACATGACTGGGAAAAAATACTTGGAGATGTGACATTTCATGGGGAGAAGAAACTTGGAAATGAGACTCCAGGGGCAGAGAAAAAACACAATGCATTTAAAAACCTGTGAGGTTTGGGCGTCTATAAGAGGGATCAGATCAGGCTGAGAAGTTAAGTCTCGTTATAAAGACCAAATAAAAATTCCATTGGACTTGGCTGCGATGCACTGAATATAGAGAAATCCCTAGTCCTTTACTGAACACCTATTTTAGAGCAGTCCTGTAGGGTTGGCTTTTTAAACAGTCTGTGATCTTCACTGTGGGCAACAATAGATAATCCTTAAAATCATCTCAAGAACTGGAGTGGCAACAAGGCTTCATCTCAGAAGTCGTCTAGCGGTGACTCAGGTATGTTGCCTTTGTTCTTCTCTCACTCAAGTAGCCTGGAACAATTTCCCAAAGGAAGGGAGGAAACCTAATCCCTTGCTAATTTTGAGCTGAGCTGATCAAAGTCATGGCCTGTGTAAAATCTTATTCCACAGAAGCCAAAGCTGATGGGAGAAGGAAGAGAAAAAAAAGGTTACCTAGCTGGTAAGAGTCAGCTGTATCTCCAGTAATCTTTAATCCTTCAAAGGAAGGATGCTTTTTTTAGTCAAACTTCAATTCTCCTCTATCAGGAAAAAATACCTGTAATTGTATCTCCTGATCCTCGTTTTCCCCCTGTTCCCTTCAACACTGACTTCTGCCCTTTCCTCCTAACCTCCCTTCAGCACCTCACAGATCTTGGAGCATCTCTGACTGCGCAGGTCACGGCCGAGCAGCTGGTACTTACCCAGCAGCACCAGCGAGTCTGGGTTGACCCTGTACTCCGTCTGGTAGGACAGGCTGCCCGAGCTGTTGAAGCTGGCGGAGAGCTCTTGGTGGAGCGTGGTGTTTACCCTCTCAGCAGTCACCTCCTTCTGCTGACTCTCAGGGATTTGGAGGGCAAACCAGAAGAAGAAGGTCAGAGCCCCCTCCCTAACAGATAAAGAGCATGTTAAATAGCCTCTCTCTTTCTCTCCAGAATCACTGGAGAGGCAAACCCCAGAGATTAACCCCCCCCACTGTTTTTCCATGAGTCAGACATATCTGTGTGGACTTTCCAGCTTGCTGCTGTGACCCAGACGAACGGTTCTGAGAGGGGCAGGAGAGCTGCTATGTCTATGGTGGTAGTCAATGCTCAGTCCTTTGGCAGAGGAAGCCATTTTATGCCATCTGGCTTTAGTGATGACCATATGTGGCCAAATTAATGTGATAATTAATCAAGGATGGACTAATGAGTAGTCTCATTTGAGGTAGAAGTGACCTTTGGTTACTGCAGCCCAGAGGTTGAAAAGAAACACTCAGGACTTCATTGTCTCACCTCCCAGTGGTGACAAGTGGATGATTTAGGGCTCAATACCTTACCACAAGCCATTAATGCTGGGCAGGCTCAAGCTGCAGGAGACTCTGACTGGGAAAGCTCTGTTCAACCAGCTGGCAGAGAAAATTGGCTGGGGGAGGGGGGAGAGATGTTGAAACAAAACCTTTGTTCAGTAAAAGGCTAGAGGAAGAATTGCAAGTGAAATTTTACTTTCCCCAGTTGAAAATGAAGTTACGTCAGAATTGGAATATTCCTTAGTAGAAGGACAAATTTAGGGGTGTGGTTTTTCATGGAAAAAATCAGAAGTGAATGTATACGCCAGTTTGGAAGTTATGCCTGCTTTCTTGATGAACTGTGATGACCTGCAAAGCTGTAGTCCCACATCTGTCCCATTCCACAGTTATCCTATTCCCGGGTGGACCATGGTTCTTGGCTGGAATACCTTTTCCATGGTTCATTCTGGCCTCTCCCTTCTGGTGCCTAGAATCAGGCCATGAAATTACTTTCTTGAATTAGAGACAGTAATTTCCAGCTGCTTAGTTTCTACTAAGAATGCCAAACCTGGTGGGTTTTTTTTATTTTAGTTCTTCACAGTTAATTTTATTCCTCCCTTGAACTTCTGCCTCTCTGAAAAATTTCTTAGTTTTGACTTTTCCTCATGACCTTGGATGAACATGAACATCAAAATATCTACTGCTTTGTTATGCTGGAACCATTTTGGATCTGGACTGCCCAGCCTAGTCTAGAGGTCATGGTAGGGATTGCAGCAGCTTGTCATGGCCAGACTTCAGTGAAACTAGAGTACAATTGACCGAAACCTTTCACACGAGAACAAGGAAAAATGCTGTGGGTGCTACTCACCCAAAGGCATACACTGTGCTCGAGTTGTAATATCGACCCAGCTCTGTGGCACGAATCAGTTCCTTCAGCTGCAACGAGAATGTTGTCTGGTAACTATTGTGCAATGTTACAGTGGCAAAGCACCTATGGCCAACCCTATGTTTCATCCCTCTTGCTGTACAGACCCACCAAGTCTGTCACTTGGATGGGGGTACCTCATCCCTTCCTCTTTCTACTCACTGAACTGCCTCAGGGCCAGCTCTGGTCATGAAATTGCCCTCACCATCTTCTGGAGCTTAGCTGACTCCAACCAGAAGGCTCTCGACTCCACCTGCCCAAGGTCTGGGGAGTACTGGCGATTGAGGACCTGGAGGCTGCCAGAGTAGAACTGCAGGACGGCTGGTTCCAGGTGCCACGGTCTGTAGTCTGCCAACAGAAGACACTACTGGATTACCTTGCTGATACATAGGAGGTTTTACCCCTGTGTATGAGTTTGTTAAATCACACAGATTCACTAAAATGCTTTGGGCTGGGCACTGTCTTGACTACACCCCATCCACCTCCCGCGTGGGGACAAAACATGTTGAATGTTTACCTAGGAAATACCAGGTTGCTGCAGCAGCTCCAGCCAGCAAAAGAAAAGCTATCCCAAGGGGTACATAGCGGAGGTAGTTACGAGAGTTAGTCTCCGATTCATCCTTTGAGAGGGAGTTGGCATCCTCCTCCTGTTCCTCGGCCTCCATCAGGGGCATCTAGTGATACAGCACAGCATGATCAGGCAGGGTTTTCTGCATCTCTCTGCATCTGTCTCTGGAGGTGCTCCAGCATCTCTGTCCTCCTTTCCCAAAATCTATAGCCCCAAGAGATCTGTGTGCTAACCATCAAAGACTTTGCTCAGCGTGGATGTGAGTGAAACTCCTAATTCAGTGGGAGACAGGCTTCCGGGACACTGCACTATGTCTCCTGGATAATCCCTCAATTTTCAAAGGCATTCCCTGGGTTTTGCTTCTGCCAAAACAACAAATGAGTGCAATAATTAATTTATCCGGAGACAAAACTGTTGTCCTCCCAGGCTGGGAATGGTTTTAAAGCTGGTATTTTACTGACCAAGGAATTAATGTGAAAGAAAATCCATGACCTCAAATTACACACAGAAGTCACACAAAACAGCCACAGCCTGGGAGTCAGAAGTTGCACTTTGCCTGCTGTGCCATTTTACTCCTGGTCCCTAAAAGTAAGCAAACCTTGCCGTTCACACCAGATCACGTGTCCCAGGGCTAAGCCCATGCTGGCATGGACTCAGTAGCTCTCCAACACCCTTTTCTTGTGCCAGGGGACACCTTCTGGCTTCCTTTGCCTCTCGTCTCCCCCAGGCTGCTTCTTTTGCTTCCTCCTGACTGCTCCTTTTCTGTCAGCCCCAGACTCTGAGGGTAAGAAATGCCATTGCCAGAGACCCACGTTAATCTTGGGTATCTCACCCACCTTCCTTCTCCCTTCCTCTGCCATCACGCAGTGCATGGGCCCCCCCAAAGGCTTTCTGTGTGGCTGAGGAGGAAAGGGATGTGAACGCACCCGCGTGGGAGGGCACAGAGGTTTTGGGGAATGCCTGTGCCCTGTCTACGCACCTGCGAGTCATCTTCCTGCCCAGCGGTGCGTGTGAGCGTGGGGGCATGAGTGCATGGGAGGGACTTGCTGCGGCGGTGGGAAGAGATGGTTGGCCTCGTGCTCATTTTAGCCCGCCTGGGTGCCATCATTCACACGATAAGGGCAAGTGGGCTTCTGAGGATCCCTGTTTGCCCCCCGGTTACTAATCCCCGAGCCCTCCAGGCTGCCTTGCAACATGGGAACACGCCTGTGGGATGTGAGCACCAGGAAACTCACTCCATTAAACCCTGCTTGGTGAACATCAGCGATGGGACAATCAGCTGGACATCGGCTTGCTCTAATGCACCCTTCCAGACCGGCACCTCCCAGCACAGGCTGCCTTCTCTTGCTTCTCGTGGGTCACCTTTCTGTGCCACCCCTGGGGAGGATCTCCTCCCTAACAAACCAGGCTGGGCGGTCCAGGGGCGCAAGGGCACGGCACCGCTATTGCAGCATCCCTTCCGACACGCCAGGCACAAGCAAAGAACCGCAGGTGGAGGGGCGGGGGAGGAGGGCAGGAAGCAGCAGCAGAAGAGCCTCTTTGTTAGAAGATTTGATGGTAGGCACTGGGGATTCCCCCAGAGCTGCAGACCTACCTTTGAAGTCTGCTGCTGCCTGTGAGGCTGGGCCCGGACCCCCTACGCAAGCCAGCTCACGCACGCATGGAGGATGGGGGGAGAGAGGAGGACATCTATTTACCCAAGCTCAAGGTCTCCTCAGCGATCAATAACTTGATGCCATGTCCCTTCAGCTCGGCCTTTGTCCTGCACCGTCCTGCAGCAATGGGTCAGTGCACCCTGTGCGATGGCTTTTTTCTCTTCTGAAATGGAGCTTTGGGAGGCTTGCAGGGGGAGAAGATCTACAGGGTGAACCTGGAAAAAGTCAAGGAAGGAGCACCTCCAGCTGTGCAGAGAAGAACAGCCCAGAAGGCTGGTGCAGATAGCTTATGTCGTGCTCCTCAGGGGACAGGGAGTTGCTGAGCAACTGCTGTATTTCTTAGCTGCCCTCCTAGGTCCCATTGGAGGGAGAGGCAGAAGGCAGGGTGTGTGCTCCCCAGCACAGGGATGGAGCTGCTGGCTGGCAGGAGTAGGTTGCTTGAAGGAGGGAAGATGGCAGTAGACAACAGGTCCAGTTACCACAGTCGTCATTCAGATGAAAGCACAGCAACTGTCTCTCCGTCCTGATCTGCAAGAATCCCTCTGGTCTTCTCACACTTCCCACTGCCCAGACTCCCAGCACTGGGCTCCCCACACTCGGTTGCACGGCCACTCACTCCTCTGTGCAGCATCTGCTTTTCTTCCAGCCCCAGGTCCTCCCCACCTACCTTGCCTGCAGCTCCTTCTGCTTACAGCCCCGCAGCTCTGTACGTGCCCCTTTGTTTTTCACAAAAAGGAACCACGGTCCATCTAGAGCAGAGTAAACAGAGCTATTCTGTCAATAAATGGATGTAGGGGGTGGGGACATGGATGAGACTTGACCTGGGGCTGAGCTCCAGCCGGCGGCATTGACCCGATGCTGAGCTCATTTGGACTCATTTTGGCACCCTGGCAGGGATAGCTGCTTTCAGCTCTAACACTGGTTCAGGTTTAGACTGGGGCTGCATGAAGAACAAATGCCATTGCTGTAGTTGCCTCATGGTGGATTCTCGTAGATAAATGTGAATGAAAAGCTGCAGTGTTTGACTGGGAATGTGTCAGTGTGGCTATCCCAGCTAACTCGCTGCTGTACATATGGGAAACTGAGGCGCGCAATGACAATAAGAAATGCTTTCAGAATTGCTTGACAGATTCGAGAGACCAGATTTCACTTTTTAAAGTTACTTTGAGCCAAAATTTCCCAAGATAACTGAGGACTAGCTACATTTTTAGGCAGATATATATTTGTACATGGCTTTCCCAAGCTTACACTATAAGGGCTGGCCACAGTGGGTCAGAACCCAGCTGTGGGTATTTCCCAATGCCAGAGACCTTAATTTTTTTTTGATATCCAACTTTCCTGGAAAGAAGCATCCTCCTTGTCTGGTGTTTTAAGCAGAACAAAAAATATAGAATCTCAATCTGATCTATCTAAGCAAGCATACCACATCTATCACCGCAGGCTTTTGAATCAACCAAGGACCCAAAACCCTGATCAGATCTGACTTCAGAGGAATTCCTTTACTGCAAGTGCCCTTTGCTTTCCACATCTCCACAGTAAAAAAAAAAACCAAACAACAAAACAACCAAAAAACCAACAGGAAGGGATGTGGGAGGGGGCTGAGAGCTATGTTGCCTATTTACGAACAGGGTATATTGGAAAGAGGGAGATGAGAGATGTGACAGCTATCTTTGCTGTATCTGGGCTTAAGATAAAGAGAGGACTCGTCTGTGTTAGCTCAATATTTTCCACACGGTGCTGGCATTCAGCTTTGGTGAGCCTCTGGTACTGATGGACACCGTCGCAGTGTCCTTCTGTGGTTTTGCAAACCACACACTGTGAGTCCACATTGGCTTAAGAGGAGACCGCTCCCCACGTGACGTTTCCAAAGAGCTCTTGGGGACCCAGCAGAGAAAGGGCCCCACACCACTGAGAGCGTTATGGCTTTGGTATTCACAACCTGGGTTACTCACATACGAGACCACATGATCGTGTCTTCCTGGAAGAAAGGTCCGGTTATCGCCAGATCTCATGTCGAGCGCTTCCTGCCGCAGTGTGTCACACATTCACACCCAGCGTGGCTGAGAACGCAGTGCTAACAGCTTGCCAGCTTGAGAGCTGTCAGCATTTTCATGAAGGGAAGGCTGGGGGGGAGGAATACTGAGCCAGCAGGATGGTCCTCAGAGACTTGCAGCAGGATCACCTCCAACTCTGCTGGCTCCTTGAGGTAGCTGAGTCCCTCGGGAAAGGGAACAGGAAGGTGGACTAAAGCTCTATCAGTCCCAGGAAAGCGTTGCCTCATCACTTATTTAGAAAAGCCGTTAATCCTTTTCCCCCACCCCAAAGGACAGAAAAACATTGTAGATTCCTTTATATTTCTTTAATTTACAAAGAGGCAAAAGGGTGTGGGTTTTTGTTTTTTTTTTTTTTGTACTCATGTTAGCAGCAAGAATAATTGAAAAGCTTATGAAGATCTACATTGGGACAGGATAACCAGCAGTACAACTAGGATACTTGGCCCATGTGAGATAGCAAGTTGCCCCTCAGGGGCAAGGGAGTCAGTGTCTCGTTTTGAAGTCCATCTGGGAAGATTCTCAAAGTACAGCAAACAGCTGGGCAGGACATATGCTTCCTTATGTGGGAAGCTGTGGGGTCTTCTTCACCCGATGTCTCCTGGAGACAATGCAGCAATCCACGTCTTGATGCAGGTGGAGAAGCAGCTGGTGAGAGGAGAGGTATAGCTTCCCCAGCCCTCTCAGCTGCAGGCAGGCTCAAGTCCTTTGAGCAGTTCTTTTGAGGTGAAATCCAAGCCAGTGGGTGATCCTGTAGCTGGGACTCATAATGGCATTCAGGCTGCATAATGCAAGGTCAGGTAACAGTGTGGGACCTGGACAAAGGGCAAGCTCCATGCTTGTATGGGCTGAGGTAGGGATGGATTAGTTCTGGGTGATACAGGGGTGACAGAATTACCAACAAATTCGATATCCTTGACCTTGACTGCTGAATAGTCCAGAAATACGGCAAGAAAGCAGACAGACAGGACAGATGTTGAATGCAGGGATGGATGTAACCAGAACAGCTTGTTTTCCTTTGCCTTGCTGCTTTTCTTCTGTGGTGTGCTGCTTTTCCTTTACTAAAATAAGCAAATGCAGAGGAGAGAGAGAGAAAGAGAGAGAGAGAGAGAGAGAGAGAGAGAGAGAGAGAGAGAGAGAGAGAGAGAGAGAGAGAGAGAGAGAGAGAGAGAGAGAGAGAGAGAGAGAGAGAGAGAGAGAGAGAGAGAGAGAGAGAGAGAGAGAGAGAGAGAGAGAGAGAGAGAGAGAGAGAGAGAGAGAGAGAGAGAGAAAGAAAGAAAGAACGAAAGAAAGAAAGAAAGAGAAAGAATGAAAAAGAAAGAAAGAAAGAAAGATAGAAAGATGAAAGAAAGAAAGAAAGAAAGAAAGAAAGAAAGAAAGAAAGAAAGAAAGAAAGAAAGAAAGAAAGAAAGAAAGAAAGAAAGAAAGAAAGAAAGAAAATAAGTCTTTTCTATCCCCATTCTTTGTGAGTGGAATGAGGTTTTCAGCAAAGGTGCCGATTCGTGGGTTAGTTTTCTGGGCTCATTCACCACATCTTTGCCGCTAAATAGGCAATGGTTTCCCTTGAGCAATGGAAGGAATGGGCAGCACCGTTGCGATGTTTTCCACTAATACAGGATGTGGGATGAACTATTCTGCAATCAGTTTATCGTCGTCAAATAACCGTATTTTGCCAGCAGGGCAGAGAGGCTTTCGATTTCATGAAAAATATTGCAGCAAGAATGGGAAATTGTGTGCATTCTTTTTACTGCCATCATCAGACCTGGGGGAAAGAAGGGGGG
>NW_010228510.1:0-14563 GCF_000690775.1 Eurypyga helias
TCATTTTCTAAGAGTAAACTAGGACATAAGTACTTGGTAAGATTATTCCCTAGCAGAAGCTAGACTGAAGTAGCAGATCCCATTCCTAGATCCGCTTTCCTCACGCTGCCTTCTCCTTCTTTTCTCCAGCAGGACACAGGGCGCCCACCACGCTCTTGCTGCAAACACTCCTCACCCTTAAAGGCTGAGCACCGCAAGAACTCCGCAGCAAGAGTAAGGGCACAAGATGAGCCGTGCCGTGGGCATGCAGCACCTGGACCTTGCTCCGGGGTTAGCTGTTCTCTTGCCTGCAATGGGAATTTAAGAGATGAGGGTACTAACCAACCTAAATCAATCCCTAGCTGTGGTCTGGAATTTCTTTTCCGACAGTAATGCAGTTCTCAGGAGGTGGCTGGAGCTACCAAACAGGGTCTGGCACAGCCTGGTATGGAATGCCAGCGGGAAGTTCTCCCTGACCCATCGCCAAACACAGACGGGTAATTCTGGGATCTGCACAGACAACACGGGCCCTTGCATCTACCTCGGTACGTAAGGTTAGGAACACCAAGTGCCAGGTAAAAATAGTCAGTTGAACCCAATGAACAACGTATAGATCCTCCAACAGGGATTAGTAAGTGAAAATGATCTTTTATGGATTAAAAGCCCTTGGTTTTCAGCGCTATATGATTTTTAATAGATTTATACTACTTCCCTATCGGAAGTGCTATGTTGTTCTAGAGTTCCAGTTCTCTTCTGTTTTTCTTCTCCAAAGAGCAATTAAGAAATTTTATTTACTGAGATCATGGATGTTAAAGAATTTCACTTAATAACCTTTGTTCAGGCATAAGTACACATGGAAATTTAAATGCTAGTGTAGAATCTAATGTCAAAGTAGATAAATATAACCCATAGCTGATGGTTTATCACTTCAAGAACAAGTTTAAATTACAGATTAAAAGTAGCAGGTAAAAAACAAGCAAGAGGAACCCAAGGCTTTATCAAGAAGTCCAAGAAGTTTACGCATTTCTTATGTGATTTGCCCCTACACTAATAATCCCAAAGATTTAATGCAAAATTAAGGAGTGAACTGAACCATATGAAGTCTCTTACTTCTCGTCTCCTTCTGCTGTCTGGAAGGATTGCTGCCAGCTATTCGTGCTGCACCATACGCACATTTCCAAGTGCAACGCCAACCAACGCTTTCCAGGGGTTTTTGACTGAGTAGAACAAGCACAGACTCACTTCTCCTTTCTCTTGCTCACAAAGTGTAGACAAAGCGACCTGCAAAGTCAGCTTCTGAACTCCAGCGACTAGGAGCTAGGAGAGGCGGGATGTGGAAAAGTGAACGAGAGCTGTGGGAGGACTACAGCGTCAGCGAGTTGCTTTGCACGTGGGCAAATGCTTCTGCAAGTCCCACCTGCCCCAGGAAGTCACAGTGCAGCGGAGATGGCCATAATCTTGGGTCAGAACCAGGGCCACAAAGAGAACTCTAAAGACCCAAGAGCGAGAGCTCATCTCGTTATTAGCTACCTCAAGAATACGATGCAACAAGAACTGAGAGAGGAAAAAAATATCTGAGGCAATTTAAGTGTAATAAAACATTAAGTCAAACAAAAATATTACACTCTCACAACAAGTTTAGTCTCAAGATCCTTCCAGTTATACTTCAAGCAGACAAAAAAAAAAATCTGGCCCTACAGTTTCAATAAGCAAATGCCAACTGCGCTCGTGAACAGTAATTCCACATTCCTTAGTAGCATTGCACTGGATTTGTCAGAAGTGACAGTTAGGTATCACCTGTATTTTAGAGAAATACTGAAAATTAGTAATTTCATTCAGTATTTTTGTCATATTCCAAAACAGGACTTCTCTATTATGATGTGTAAAAACTTGATGGGGTAGAAATCCTGACAACACAGCTACAGACAGAAGAGCTCTAACACAATTTACTTCAGACAGCATTCACAGATGCATATTACACAGCACAAGTGTAAATACAGAACCGTGCACCTTTAAAGGTTTACTGATTTCAGACGGAACTATCTATATGCAGCCCAAGGCAAGGTTCACCCTTTAATGACACCAAAACCAAATTTATGAAGAACCGTTTTCAGCATAACTTCAGACTGGAAATTCAGTTGAAAGAAGCCTAATCAAGGTAAGATACGGTTTTTACGGTAAAGTTAATGGTGCCAAAATTGAAGGAGGCTTTGCAATCACAGTAATTTCAAATGTAAGTTCGCAGCACAGACTCGCAACGCAACGGCCATTCCATCAAGGTACGTGCATTCAACAGCAAAGTGAAAGCAAAAAGCTTAGCAGCACAGGGTGGTATAAACCAAAAACAGAACAGAAATCTTAGCTTGCAGCTTTGAAATCCTTCAAGTTACATACTTATTTCACAATAATAATCCAAGCATACAGATAAATGTGGTACTTAAACTTCCTACAGAGCGACACTCGTTTTTGAGCTGGTGAACACACGTGTCCTTCCAAAAAGAGGAACTGCAGCAACCTGGTACACATACAGATGAAACCGCACGTGTCAGAGACTTAGTGGTCCAACAGTTTTTTCATTTCAGTGAATCCATCTGGATTCCCATACTTGTTTAAAAGGAAGAGTAGGATCTGTTCATGTTTTTTAAGCTGTGGAAAAAGCAGAAAGAATTCGAAATAGACTACTGGGTTTTTTTAATTAATTTCTGATTTCACGTGATGGTAGATCCTACAAACTCAGGTAAGTCTCATATTAGTTGACAGAATATACAGTTCCCTTCTGCTGTAAAATCTTCTGGAGAGGGAAAAAACCCAGCAGAATTGTAGCTGACTTCCCCCTGCCTGCCCACCTCTCCCTTCTTTTTCCCTCCCTTTCTTCTGAAGAAGCTTCTTTGAATCAAATTGATGAAATACTCAAATTAGGGCAGAGATCAGGATCTTAAATTTGGTTATTCACATGTCTATTTCCTGGTGTTTTCAGTTACACTGGAATATTCTGTCTTCTCTTCATCTGTTGTGAGACTTTGAGGCAAAGCTACCAGAGTAAGGAAGGATAACAGAAAACAGAAGGTGACCAAACTGAAGTCAGAAACGACATTAGCTAGATCAAACCAGAACATCAAAGAGATGCAAAGGGGGAAGGGAAAAGGAGGTTCAGACAGAGAAGTCAGCTGTGTTCAGGAACAGCATAGTTTTACTGCCTTTCTGCCACTAAACTCCTGGAAACTATAGTTACTCTGAAGCAGTAAAGGTCTAAATGACCTTGAAAAGAAATGCTCTTTTCCTACCTCCAAAATATCATAGTACATATTTTTGCTTTTGACCTTGCTGCCTCTGGCTGGGGGGAGAGGGGGAAGTTCCAACCACCCTTGAAAGGGGTTTTGTGCTTTAAAATTCAAGGTTTAGCTCATTCCTCTGATGAAGATCCTCACTTTGAGAAAGGCCGATGCACCTTTTCTGGTATACTTTTAAGTTACTTTTAGTAATCTAATGTTCTAATTTTTCATAAATACCCTAAGTTTAAAAAGAAAGAAAGCTTAAAACCAGAAAGCTTTCAAAAATTACAGGAATATGCCATATCTGTAAGTGATACTTTACTTTTGTTTGCAAATTGAGGGAAAAAAAAAATTCTGCAACTGGCAAACACTCTGAAAAACTCCAGTATTCTACTGCACTTGGATTCTCAGCCTAGCTCCATGCTTGAAACTGTGGCACATGGCTCTTGTCTGCTACCCGAAATACACATTCTATGTGCAGCTGTTTGCCAAGTTCTACCCACAGCGAAACACAGCCATATTACTGGGGAAAAAAAGAAATCCATCTGCCCTTTGTCCCAATAACACCATTTATAGAAAACACCTGAGCTGTATGTGTGGCAAAACAGGCTAATGAAGTCTGATCTATACACTGTCCTCCCTCAGTTTCAGGGAGGTCTACTTATTACCATGTATAAAACAAAAAGAGAAAAAGCATCAGGATATTCACTTTGCAGATCGTCAATGTTTTGGCTAGCTGTTAATCTCCCTAACTCCCATTTTCTTCCCACACAGAGTTTCTTTTAAATTCTGGAAATATAAAAAAAGAGAGTTTGCTGAGACTGAATCTTACTTGCATTTTTAATTCCATGCAGCAGCATTTGGTCTCACCGCCAATGCCTACAAAAAACAAAGCAAGTGAATCAAAGTACACATGGACACTGCTTCCCTAATTTAAGAGGTGATACATGGAATTCTAAGACTTTTTAGAAGGAAAAGTCACTTAAGCATTCCATGTGCCCACAGTTCTTCAGATTAAGTAATCTGAAGTAATTAAGTGAAAGTATGTACCTTGACATTCAGTATTAAAGCTTTCAGCCCTGCAGGATTTGACCAAACCTTCCATTACCAGTTTGTCAGCTACATTCAGACTACCATTTTCATCAAGTTTCTCTACTGTTACTGAATTAACATTTCCATTAATCCCTTTCACTGCAATTGTGACGTATTTATTCAGTAACATTTCTTTCAACTTGTCCAGTAATAATGGAGACCACTTGGCTTTCTCTATTCCTGAAAAAACAAAAAAAAAGTACAATCAAGTTTGTTCTATAAAAAATTCCTTTCTGATATGACTTGAATCTTACATGTAATGCTATCACTAGTTTTGAAATATGATGCTAGATTTTCCTGACAAAGTGCTTAGATTCTACAAGTAATTAAGTGAAACACATACTTTCCCAAACAGCTTTCGCAGTATTAAGCAGCACGCTATTTCAGCGGATCATCACGTTGTGTATCAGTATTCAAGAACAAACACTATCATCAGAACAGGTACAGATTTATAATGTTCAAGAAAACCAGTCAGGATTTTTTTGTGGTGGTTTGTGGGATTTTTCATGGTGGTTGTTTTTTGTTTGGGTTTTGGGTTTTTTTTTACCTGCAAGTGAACATGTAATTGTCTGAAAAGGCAGCTTTAAGTAGGAATCAGTGATTGGCAGCACCTTTGAAAGTGGTAAAGTTTCTATGTTCCCATAGTCCACATACAGTACTTTCACTACAGACTGAGAAGCTTTCAGAACAAGAGCTCTGTACCAGCGGCCATCACCTGAGAAGATGGGACAAGAAGAATCACATGTGAAGCACTGTCTTATAAACACAGTTATCCCAAGAACAAAAATCTGTATAGTTTTCCAGGATTTTTTAAGTACTCTGGTATATATAAGAGGCCAATTGACAAGAAACAAGCCCACAGAATAGTTTGACTGCTGCATTCATAAAGATATAAGGGTTGCTTTCACAATTCTGCCCAATTAGTTAAGATTTTTACTACAATACTGTTTTAAGGATGCCCACACACTGTATTTCTAGCTCCTTATCTTTGTTTTCCCAACACCTATACATCTCAAGTCATAACCAAAATTAAAAAGAAAACAACCCCCTTTTTTCCTCAGTTATCCTGAAAAGCCATAAACAAACAAAGAAATCAGTGGAAGTTGAAGACAACTGCCAAACTCTTGTGGCCTGTCTAATTTTTTTTTTTTTTTTGGATTCATCTATTCTGTTTTCCATGAGCTGTCATCTGATCCAGCACCCAGGTTAATTTTCAGCACTTAGACAGATCTCCTGTAACGATCCACAGGCAGTCAGCATTTACTACTTATGAGTCAACAGTATTTTTAAAAACATATTGAGTAAATCTATAAATATAAATCAGCAGAGAATCCCCTCTTCTGAAAGATTAAGATAATAAATGAAATTCCTTCACAGTTAAGAACACTTTTGGCTTGAACTAACAGTTTACTAAGCCTGGACAGCTTGTTAGGCTAACAAGGCTGAATGATTAGTTGCCCCAGCCAGTGTCACCATCCAGTGCTCGCACAAAGCAACAATAAGCCACCCTGGCACCCACAAACTAGAAGCGGGTCTGTATACATGCAAGCACACTATTGCTGTGCCATCAATTTGATGCCGCTGACACTCAAACACAAATAAGTTTCAGTTTAACTAGTAACTAGCTTGCTTCCCTCATAAAGCTCCCTACATTTTGCAGGGCACAACCTATTCTTTATTTTCCCTCCTGGACTGTGACACGGTTTGTTTGCCTAGAGATGCAGTCAGGCTATCCTTTGTAACAGAATGCAGAGATCCGTAAGCGCTTTAAAGTTGGTGGTTCTCTTTTTTCTAAAGCAAAAAGGAAAGTTGTGTTTCACACCGGGCAAGGAAGTATAAGGACTGCCTCACCTGAAAACCTGGCACAACAGGCTTCACCCGGTCTTGGTTCGAAGGACTGGTGCTTACAAGATTTACAATAGTCTTCCAGTTCAGTCAACAGCCTATGTAGGCTCTCCTGATCTACAGAAAAAAATATAGTGGATAACTAACCACATTTGGGTACCACGAAGCACAAACTTTTAGTCTCTTGTACTCCCACCTGTGGTACTTTTTTGTATTTTATTACTGCCCAAACTACATTCCCACATGGTTCAGTTCGCTGTAGGCATTCATCTCATTAACTAGCTTGCAACAGTGACTTCTTGTCAATATCAGAACAGTGAACACGTTCTTACCTTTAGTTTGAACTGGTACAGCATAGAACAAGTCCGGGCTTACAACTTCTGTTACACAGACATACACGGTTTCACCTACGGCCAGTTCAGTCGACTTCCAGTGCCCAAGTGAGGTTTCTACCAGGAACAGTAAGAAAACGCAGTGTACCGCTCTCCTCACACACGTAACTGTTACAGAATATCTCTTTTCATTTTAGAGACAACTGCATGTCTTCAAGAAGAGAAATCTAACCCAAGATAATTCTTGCTTAATTTGCTGTTCACAGACTATTGGCATATAAGAGTAGCTAAAGTAAAAACCACCTGAGAAAAATAAGATCTTGGAAAGTAAACATCGAAAAGTTTCAGTTGTAGCAAATTTGTCATCTTCTACTATCAAATATTCAAACAACATTCATTTAAGACAAAACCATTGATTTCTCTCTCTCTTTTTGTCTGTAATGCCACCTGCAGGGCAGCTCTAAAAACTGGCAGTATAAACTCTGCATGTTTATTATTTATATTAACTACAGTTAAACAGCAAGATCACAGTTAAAGGCTGGAATACTGAAAATTCTCGTTTAATCTAATAGTTAACATTCATTCAATTACCTTTTTTGTCAACAGACTTGTTTGGCGAGTTATTTTTATCCTGCAGAATGTCCCTTACAGCCAATTTTTCAAAAGTTAGTATCTCATTGATCACTTTTGGATGACCTGTGGAATTGTCAATAAGCTCTACACCTGCCCCATCCCTGGAAAGGGAAGTTACTCTGGCTTGAAGCTTTATCCCTGCAGTGTACATATGAAATCTTGCTGTAGCTTCTGGAACCCATTTGCTGCCACCAGGCTTTATACCTAGGAGGTAGAGAGAACTGTTCAAAAGACCTCCATTAAGTGACTTTCTTGACCACTGTGTTTTCCCTTACAAAAGCCACCCCAAAACACCACGAAACCACACACCACTTTTTTTAAAGCACAACTTGAAATACCGAGGCTACTTCTACTGCCTTAGGGATCCACGTTGTACTTGATCCTGCTAACTGGGCTCCCTCTTCCTCCTTTCTTCTAAAATAACACATTTCCTCAGCACTCCCAAGTTCCGTTTTCTACATTTTATGATTTTCTACCAAGTACATTACTACGCCTTAGCACAAGTAACACTGTTAAGACTGTTTATGAATCAATTTAATATAACCTTTTTATCAAAGGAGCAGAAAACCAAAATGTTTTAAGAGAGGGAAAAAAAAAATCCCACACCCAAAAAAAAAAAAAAAAAACACCCCACACCAATAGCAGAAGACACTTTGATTAAATGTGGTTTTGAGCTTTTTCCTGTTTCCACAGTTTGTATTTTTAAACCAAGCAGACTACATTAGAAAGAACAATTTTGTAGAATTTTGAGTGATCTGGCATGGAAAAGGAAGAGGCAGAGAATTGGTAGGAGACTGAGAAACAGCAGTACGGGCCCAAACCCTGCAGCAATCAAATGCAACATCCCTAGAGAGAACTGAAAGGCCAGCATGCTTCATAAAAACAGATGAGCTCCCTTCCCTGCAAAAATATTGAGAAATAATTAAGTGGCACAAAAGCACATTTGTTACTAGTAAGACAGCAACCAAAAGCTAGTAAGTACTACAGGTGAAGCAGAACTTGAGAACAAGTTCCCTTTGACTGTTAAATCAGTAAGTAACCTTCATGCAGATCACTCCACAGCACCCTCAGGCCAGGGAAAAGCCACCATCTTTCTGTTAAAGGCTAGTCTGCTGTGTAGTAAGGCTAAAACAATGGCTCCTAAAATTTCCAGAGGCTGGAAGCAACACAAACATTCATTATAATATCAAAAAAACCCAGACACACCTCCACACCCTCCAAAAATAAATCCCCAACAAACCCCAGAGTTCTGTTAAGTAAACCCTGTCATCACCCCCCTTCACCTAAAGCATAAGTCTCTAAACGCAATAGCTCCTGTGAAGAGAAAGAATCCACAGGAAGAGCCACCTGAGAGCCAGCATTTAATCCCTTGAAATGGAAGTCTTAGGAACGAGGATGAGATCTGTCGTATTTTATCCAGTGGTACTTCCTCAACGTTCCCATAGTCCACAAAGCACACTTCAACAGTTCCGTTTGAATGAACGTTTTGCACCAGAGCACGGTACCAGTTACCATCATCTAATTTAAAAAAAAATTAAAAAAAAAAAAATTAGTTCACATATTCAGTAAGTTTTCCAGCATTTTTTTAAGTAAATAATTCTCTGCTATCCTCTGCCAATGTAATCTATCAGCTATATCCTTTTTTTTTGTTTTTCCCCTTTACGTTCACTCTGTAAGAACAAAACCACCTCAGTCTGTTACTCACCAGTGAAAAAAGCACAGCAAGGTTCTCCATTCTCAGGCTTAAAACCATTCGGTGGGGTTTTCTGACAGTATTCAGACAATGATTCGTTAAGTAAGTTTAGAGCAAGTAACTCTGACAATTAGAAAGAAAAAAAAAGGCAAGATGAATGAAATAAGCTCACTTGAACGTTATCAGTACTGTTTGCTGTATTTTGCTACTTACAAAAGATTTAATGGGAGGTTTCTGTGAATTTTAGATTTTCATAAAAAAAGAACTGTTGACACAGAGTTAAACAGTTAACTTACTAGACAGACTTATTAACAGGAAGAGGCGAGATAGCTGATATTTACTTGACAAAACAAGTTCAATAGGATAGCAAAATGACCAGTAAATCTTCCTGCTAATCCAACAAGCACCCTTCTCTCCAAAATCTAAAGTACATTTTGCAGCTAGATGACACCATGGGAATTACCTAGTTCAGCCAGTGCATATGATGGATTATGAGATCTCACCCTGCTTGCTTATTTATTTTTTATAATCAAATCCCTTAGCCTGCTCTGTAACATTACTATTAGGGAGGAATTCAGTCATGTTTTAAAGCCAGTAAGCCACAAAGGATCTATACTCTCCCTAGGTAAGTCAGGAATGAACTTCACTCGCTTTAAGATCTGGCCTGTATTTTTGGTTTGAACGCACTTAAGCTTCCACTTCCAGCCACTGAGTTTGATCATGCTGCTTCTCTAGCAGGTTAAAAAGCCAGCAGCTATCAGAGTCTTTATACATGCAAACAGAAAAGAAGATTATTTTTTGAGCTTATGCAACAGGAAGTCAAGTTTCAAAAGCTGCATTTCTTCTCATTTTCATGTCATTTTATCTTTTGAATCTTGTTAAGTTTTTATAAATTAGAACAGGACAGCATACTAGAAGAGAGCTCCAGTAAGTACTGTATGGGCACAGCAAACGTCTCTCTTATTTGCCATCTTTTGCAGATTTTTATTTAACTGCTTAACTTCAACATTTTCAGATTTCAATCTCAGAGTCACTACATACCATGATACCTCCCCCCCCCCATTCCACTTGTATTCTTTGATTAAAAAAACCCCACAAAACCAAAACCCTCAGAGGTAAGCCTTGGTGCTATAAGCTCACTTGAAACAATAATGCATTAGAACTTAATAAATGACAGATCAGGAAGGAAAGCAACTAGCAGCAAGAAAAAAGGTGAATGGACTTACCACTCTGATTTGAAATCTGACAGTAGAATTCTCCAGGATTGTACAGCGTACACACCATAACATCTACGGTTTGTTTAAGAGTTAGTTTACTCCACTTGCAAATTCTTTTGTTTGTTGTGTCCTCTACAGCGTACAGAGAAGTAGAGGAAGGAAAATATTAAAATAATATTAATGCTCATTCATGTCCTCAAATTCCTTGTTATAAGTAATCCAACAAGCTAATTACCAGTGAGAGCCTCTTTGTAGAATAAAACCAAGTAAGAGAAATGTGCCAGTTGCTTCATGTATTTCATCACTACTGAGAAGGGCAAGCCTTAGAGGAGCAGGGAAGAGTAACCACACAAAGAGGTACAGACTAAGTGGCAATAACCTCAGGAAGAGGGACTGTGAGGAACCTTGGTTCCCAGGAAACTGCTGTCACCGGGAGTACTGGAAAAGATCGCAGGAGAAGAAAGAACAAAAAGATTAATAGAAAGATTGGTTGCAGAAATTCGTACTGTATATTATACTGAAGTACCTTGAAAGAAGCTTATTATTTAACAGAAATTGTAGAATAGCTCATGTGAAAACTAAACCATGGCACACTGGAGAAGCTGCCATTGCCTCTATTAGGGAATTATTAACTCTTCCTGTATTTGTCATAGATGTTAAATTTGTTACAGCTTGTGGTAGGCACCAGCATGCAGAAATATGGTCAGCCTTTTCAAGACACGACTCCAAGTGGCTGGGCTCTGACTTTGGTAGACTTTTCCAGTTTTAAGTGTTTGGGTTTTTTTCTTGAAAATGAAGTTCAAGAAAGTTTTGACCTTTAAGGATGGCCATGCTGAGATGCTGTTCCATCTGCCTACTATTGTGACTGACAGCAGATTACTTCCGGAAGTTATACTGCCAACAGGCAAAGAAAAAACTAAAAAAATAACCTATTCCCCCTCATCCCCCAATTTAAAAACAAAACAAACAAAAAAAAAAACCAAACCCCAAACTGAAATACAACCCCTCCAAAAAACAAATAGGCTCTCAAGTCTTCCTTATTTTCAGTGGAATACAAGACTATCCTTTGCAATGTAAGCAACTGCCAGATCCTTCCTGGAAGAGGTAAAGCACTGTCAGTGTATTTTGAGAAGTATGTTCAAAGAAGTAGAAGCTGGTTGAATTCTCGACTCCAGAAGGAAGAACAATTAACAAGAAAAATTAAAATTAAGAAACGGCTCAAAGCGTAGAGAAAGCTTTAGGATGCCTAACAAGTGTGATGTGTAATTGTCTATTCTTTCATGTGATGGTGAGATTTTTTCCAATTAGTTCTCAAAACCAAAATTAAACTGTTTCTTAATTTCTGGCAAGTTAACTAAAACCTACTCCTATACCATGCTGGATCCAGCAAACACAGATTTAATCACCAACTTTATTTAAAGCAAAAAAAGTTAATGAAAAACTATTTTGCAAGTTGACAGAGAAATCTGTCTGCTAAAATTTCAATATAAAAAGCACAAGTTATAAAACAGAGTGGTAGGGGTTGGAAGGGACCTCTAGAGATCATCTAGTTCAACCAAAACGCACAAGACAATACCTGATAATCTGTTTAGAACCCACATTCAAAAGCTCCCACTCAGCACGAAAAATTTAAAAACGGTGAGAAGTAACCAAGAAACCTGTGGAGTACAAAACAGGTCCAGG
The DNA here is from genome assembly GCF_000690775.1 of Eurypyga helias. Lineage (NCBI taxonomy): Eukaryota > Metazoa > Chordata > Aves > Eurypygiformes > Eurypygidae > Eurypyga > Eurypyga helias. The sequence goes on from NW_010228510.1 coordinate 11,747, forward strand.
ATGATGGCAATAGGTCAAAATGTGCTTGGATACAACCACAAGAGTTCGTGTTCATTTGAACATTCTTCTGAACAAAGATGAAGAATAACCATGTCCTGGCCATGAAGCATATAGTGAGGAAGACCAAACTTAAGGGATTTGGACACAGCCTTGACAAAAAAAGACTTCTTCCAGTTTTCCACACAGACAGATCAGAAGAGGCTATATAGTTTCACCAGGCACAGGATGGAAAAGAGGGGCTTCATGTGAGGGAAGCTAGGAATCTTCCCACAACACAAAGTAGTCTGATAAAATCTGCAAAAAAAGGCAATTTAGGCACAGCCTTGAAGATGTGTAGGCTACTGTGGTCAAACAATTTTTCAAGGACTAAGTATGTTGGTTTAGGTGTAAGAGATATATATAGAGATAGATGAAATACTATTTGAGCTAAAGAGTGTAAGGACAAGCAAGGACTAACTAGTTACATCCCACTTCACCTGGAAATTTTAAAACTTCTAACCAGGGAAAGTGAAATACTATTATTGTCTTCCAAAAGTAAGCAACTGCAACTTCGTTATGTATGCACACACACACACATAAGCAAGCACAATTTCTTCATCGCAAAGCCTGCCAACTTCACAGCAGTGAAGGCTAGGCTTCATCATAGAATCATAGAACAGTTGGGGTTGGAAGGGCCCTTAAAGATCATCTAGTTCCAACCCCCCTGCCATGGGCAGGGACACCTTCCACTAGACGAGGTTGCTCCAAGCCTCGTCCAGCCTGGCGTTGAACACTCCCAGGGATGGGACATCCATCAGCCACACTAGAAAATTCTTACCAGTCAAGAACTTGTATTCTTTGTACCCACTATAGCAGGAGGTTAAATAACACCAGTTCAGCAGAATCTGCTCATACTCACCATTTACTTGCTTGACATCACTCATTCCAATTGCTGGTAAGGCCATCCTCGACTCCTCAGCTGCGCAGCCTCTCTCTATCAGATGGCCTGATAGGTTTATTACTGGAGTAACTGAGGCATCTACAAGCTCCACCACAGATCTGTAACTGTCTTTATCCACTACTTTTACTGTGAACACTTTGTCTTTCACCAGCTGCTGCATAAAAGAAGTGGCTTTTGAGGTCCAGGCTCCTAATGGCGGTTTTACACCTAAAAAGTCACAGAACATGGAAAGTTCAAGTCTCAACAATATGTTAGTATTAATAAGAAGTGTCAGTCTTCGGGTCTCACAAACACAACCTATAGTTCTGAAAAACATTAACCATCTCTCAGCCAAAGTAGCTGCTACTATAAGCTTCTTCCTCCTTAAAATACTCACTCTTTACTAAATTTATTTCTAAAATGCAGGTTATAACCCCTACTTCACAGTAACAGATTGGCAGAAGTTGCCTTCCAGAGATATTCTATGCAGCAATAATCCTTGACTCTAATCAGGAAACATCTGATCACTTTTTTTGGTCCATGTTGTGGACCTTTCTTAGTCTCAGAACACTCATCATCAGCTACAGGCATCATGATTTGCCCCAGAAAACAGATTTCTTCAGGTCACATTCCATATGCATTGGTTCCATGTCTACATACAAGAGAAGTGTTTTCTCACATTCTCCTCCAAAGAAAGAAGCTAGAATGCTACTCTGAACGTCCCCAAAAGTTTGAAAATCAGGTTAAATATCAAGTATTGTAAAGGAAGGATAGACAGCAAGTATTCCAAAGGACCCCTGCATAGTGGAACAAATCTCCAACAGCAGGTTAAACAAGTATGTCAAAAAACAGATTACAATCCTGCCTTCAGACAGAAGGATGAGCTAGGAAGCATCAACATCTTTTCCAACTTGACAAATTTCACAAGCCTACAGACAAGAGTAGTTTTACTAGATGGGACACAGGGGAGGGGGACAGATGCAGTTCTAAATTTCAGGATATAAAATGAAATTTTTACCTTCCTCTGCAGTGTTAGAACCATAACAAATTTAAGAATTCCACAAATCCAATAGGTGACTGAATTATGCGTAGAATAAAAGCACATGCAAAACCCAACAGGTATGTTAAGATAACAGTTTTCCAAGGGTACAACTGCAGGTCAACAGGTACATTAAGAAAGATTTGTCACATTTTGTAGGTATGCCACAATAATTAAGAATTCTTGAAATAACACCTACTGTTATCTCTGTCCTTCCCTGTATTTCAGTATAAGATAGTACAGGTGTGATCGTTATCTAATCCTGTTTATTTTACTTTTACCCAGTTTAAAACTGCTTATAATTTATTTCATACCTGACAAAGTACATCTTATGGCTTGAGCTGGCAAGTCCATTAATCTTGGAATCATAGGACGAAGTCTAGTCAGCGGAAGAACTTCAAAATTACCATAATCTATATAGCCTACCAAAACAGAATCTTCAGAAACACATGCTGTAACAGCAGCACGATACCAAAGATTGTCTTCTGGAAAGGAAGGCATAAATGTTCATTGTACTTGCTTTTAACTTCTGAGAATAGAATGAATTTTTGGGCAGACCAATACAAAGAAAAAAAATACAGTGTCAATCTTATCATAAAACAGCAGCATTACACTTCACAGAAACCTTCACAAAACCCTTAGGGATGCAACATCTACCACTCTCACCCCGTGTACGAGTTGAGTGTTGCAGGCTCATTCTTTCCATAAAAAATATCCCCACACACCACAAATACGCATTGCAACAAAGAACAGACTACGTTATGTGGATGCAGTGCTTAATTTCAATACATTTAAACAAACAGCAAACAGTATCTCAGCTGACCACAGTGACATGCAATTAGAATCATAGAATCATAGA
>NW_010228511.1:0-19785 GCF_000690775.1 Eurypyga helias
CATTCTGTGATTCTATGATAAGTCTGTTTGGATGGCACTTATAGCCGTTGATTGGCAGTGACTGACAGCTGAAGTAGCAGGTTGACTTCAATGTAAATCCAATTTCTCCCACTTTATTAGTGCTTCTTGAGTATGATTTTGCAACAGTGAAGCCAGTGTGATTTACTGAGTGAATTTGCACTTCAGTGATGTGGCAAGAGCTAAGGTAATGAGTGAAAGCCAGCTTAAATGAACAGTAGTGCTGCTCCTGCTTACCACTGCGACACCCTCCCACCTGGCTGCAATTGCCATAAGGGCCACGTGCTGTTTACGTGGTATGCGTCAAAAGCTCCAAGCTCTTCTCTTCAGGATTGTCACCTCTCAGTGGGCATCTGCAATGGGAACATACCACTGGTAGTTTTGTGTGCCCTCTTTGACCACCTTGGGTGGAGTCTTGGGACTCCTATCTTGCCTCTGTGCTTCATTGCTGAGCTGGGATCATCCCATACTACTGGAATAAAAGAAATAACGGTGACCTTTTTCTTCCTGCTTTCTCTTTTTCCCCACTACTATGGTCTGACAGCTAAGCTGACCTGCTTCATTTTTTTGACTACATTTTCTGGTGTTTATAAAAAGCCAAAATATGTTTTGAGTAAGATTTCTGGTTTCTGAAGACTTTTCTTTAAATATGTTGCTTTTTTATCTTCAGGGACTTGCTAAAACTCAGTTTGTTTTAACCAATGCATTTTGAAAACATGGGTCTACTTGTTCCTGTGGTTATTAGCCAAAAATGTCCTTTACAGTCTGAAACTGATCTCTGTTTTTAAAAAAATATGCTTTTAAATCAGTTCTCTTTCTGTTAAGGAAAAAATCCCCAACCCTTTGCTTACTGCCCGTTTTACTTCTGAGTGGTGTTCTGGTTTTTGTCACATCCAATGCTGAAATGCCAACCCCTGCCTTATAATACAACTGCTCGGTGTGGGACGAGTAAAGGCAGGAAGAGACCCCCATGTAGGTCTCTGGGCCATTGTATGCGGTGTCTGCCGAACCTCTGAGCTCAGTGTCGTGCCCAACAGCAGCTTATAACAAAAGTGGGGTGTGTGTTAGGTATTTCCCCTTAGCCCTCTAGGAATGGTGACAAGTAGCAGGTGATGGGTGACTGGACTGACAGGAATACTTTTTGTGAAGCTTTTTCCTTGAAACACAATGTTGTTTCATTGAAATCAAAATGCCTGGTGGGAGCATAGGGAAGTCTGCAGTGACATTACGAGAATTTCCTGAGTGGAAGTTAAGCTGCCTGATCTAAACTAGCAGGAGAGAGTGTGACCTAGTATGGTTAATAAATTTGTGCTCTGAGCACTCAAGGGGCAAAGGGCAGAGTCAGACTCAATTCCTAGCACAAAATGAATCAGAAGATGAACGAGGCCATACACCTCCTCCATCCCAAGCGGACGCTTTAGCCGGCGTGGAGGGACAGATCACTTCTGTTAGACCTGTTCCAGCCTGCGTCAGTGACTCGGAGTTGGCCCAAGCCGAGGCTGGACTATCTGCCTTGTGCAGCACCCTTGTCCACAAGCCAGGCTGGTGGCCTCCCTTGGAGTGAGGTGGGAGCTGGGTCTTCGACCGATACTCAATACCTGTGTTGCTCTGCACTGCAATAGCTATGAAATGTTTTGCTTTTATCGAAACCTTGCAACATTTTGTAAATACAGTATTTTGGTTTCCTTGGAAGAAGTTTGGGAGTTTGGGCAACAGCCTACTGGGACCTCATGTTTTGTCCATTCCTGTCTTCTGCTTTCTTCTTGGAGATGTGTGGGCATGACTTTCGAAGCAGTTCTGGGACCCATTCTTTGCCCCTTGACTGAATGAATCTCAAGCAGCTCTGAGAGGCTCAGCCCTCCTGTCTGATTGAGTCTCATTTCTCTGTTTTACTGTAGTCTTGCCTTTCTCCTTGTTTTGCCTTTTCCCTTAATCCAGCCTTTAATGTGGTGTCAAATACCTCTTTAATAATCCAGGCATGCAACTTCAGCCTACCTCCCAATCTGGTCCTGTAAAAATCATAGGTGTTTGCTGTGTCTTCTGCACACAGCAGAAGATGTGCAAAACTTCCTTTGTTTAAGAAACAGGGTTTCCTTGAGGGATTTGTACATAGTAGGTGGGTTGCCAGCAGCCACCACACACGTGTAAAGAGAACTTGCGTATGAATGCAGATTTCTGCCTCAGATGCAGGCTTCTTGAAAGGCTTAGGCTTCCATTTGAGGAATTTTTATATGCCTTGTTTGGTTTGAACATCCTCAATCCGCTCACACAGGCAGATAGCTGATCTGTGAGCTGTTACCACTGTATTTGGGTAGCACAAAATAGACATCAATATTTTTAGGGAAGTCCAGAGTTGTGACTCGGGCCTTGACTAAACAAGCATTGTGGTCCTAACCCTAGGGGTACCAGCAAACACAAATCTCTATGAGCAGGTCTCCATCCCTTACGTCTCTTTCTGAGATTTGAATTTTGTCCTTCTGGCCATTCACTGCCTCCTCGGTCTTAACAATGTCCCATTTTTCTCTAAATTTACCCTCGCATTTTTTGTGCTGTGTTAGCCTTGTCTCATGTTTAGAGAATTTCCTTTGAGATTGGCTCATCCTGTCTTTTCTTCAATGCAAGTTCTTGTTTTCATGTCCAGTTTCATCAACACCAAAGTGTCCCCACGGTTTTTTCTCACAGACACTGGACATAAAACTCTTACGGGTTATAGTCAAGCAAGGCAGGATCTCCCCTGAAAGCTCACCATCCAAGCAAGCTCCATGCCTGCAGCGGCAAGGAATACAGCCCAGCTCCCCTGTCATCTGGACCAGTGCCTTGATTTTTGTGAGCTGCTCAGTACCTCCTCTTTTGGGAAGTTTTTTTTTGCTCCCCAGTCTTCCTTAAGATATGATCAACCTGTCCCCATCTCCCCAGGGCCTCCTCAAACCCCTTCTTTTTTATTCCAGGACGCTTGTACTGCATTTTCCTGTTCTCTATTCCTTTATTACTTCTTGCTGCAGAGTCCTTGCCTCACCTAATTGCGTTATGGCTTGGATCCATCTGTATTCTTTCTCTGGGAACATTCCAGCATGCTGTTCTCCTCCCTTTCTTGGTCTGAGGCTTCATCTCTTTTATAACTCTTCATGAGCTTTGTGCAGCAGATGTGAGTTGGGGTCTCAGCCTTTCCCTGTCCCCAGCTGTCCTAAGGTTGCATTTTGGGCTGCCCACCAGGCTGGTATTTCTACTGCACATGGTTGTTACATTCTTTTGACTTCAGTGTCTTAGGAAAAGTTATTTGGGCCATTAATGTGGTGGCTTAGCCTAGTGTTTTTGTCTAGTTGGCTTCTTTCCTGTTGCTGTTTTATTATCTTTACCCCACAAGTCTGCATGGAATGGGGGCGGGATGTTGTCCAGGGAGCAGGACATTGTCCAGGGAGCTGGCTGAGAAGTACTGATGTTTGGCCTCTGGGGTTGTGCTGGTGAAGGCCACTTGACCACCCCTCTCCACAAACACATGCCAGGCGGTGTTGGCAAGTCCTCTTGTTTGGTTTCATTTGTTTGCCTTTTGTGTTTTTTTGTAAAAAGCCAGCAGTAGCAGCAGCAGCAGCTGTACGGCAATGGCACAGCCGCTCTATTCCTGGCCAAGAACCCTGTGAAATTAATCCACATCTCGCTGAAATCCTACCCCGCTTTCGGGTCACTGCCTCGTTCCGGCACTGCGGAAGGCAGGGATCCCGCGATGATTTATTACCAGCCCCAACGCACATATTATTATGAAATGAGTTTATTACACTCTAAATCTCCTGTTAATGTGCTACTGTTTTAATCCCTTTATCCAATTTTCAGTCTCTCAGGCTTGGCTGCTGTTCACTTGCACAAAACTCTCCATTCTGAAGGTTTTATTGTACGATATCCATATCCATTTATCCTGCTTTAAGGCTGCAGCTCTGAGGCTCTGGTGAGGAGGGGGAGCATGAGAAAGGGATGGGAGAGGCAGGAGGGGATGGGCCAGAGGCTATGTGGTGGGAGAGGAAGCAAGCAGTCTGACTTTACCTGTGGAAGACAGTGGGGGGAAAAAGAGAAGCAGAACTGATTTTGAGAGCAGCAGAAAGGATATCTAATGGGTCAAGGAAGGAGGGAACAAAGTGCAGGCACTTTGCTAAATCATATAAGAGGTGGGTAAGAGAGGAAGGGGCCTTAGCCTCTGCTTTGAGACCATAATGAATCAAACAGCTCTAGAAGTGGAGAGAAGGGAGGTCAGAAACAGAATAAAGACAGAAAATGAAAGGAAAGAGCAACAGGAAGAGTGTGTGGAAGGAAGGGAGAGGAGGAGCATAAGGCTAAGTGGGAGGGTGTGAGGGAGGAGACCTGCGGGGCAAGGGCTGTTTGAGAGCCAGGGTGAAAAGAGCACGGTCTGGGGTGCACAACAAAAAGATTTGGGCAACAAGGCAGTGATAGGAAATCACATTCCTGATTTCCCCCATCAATGATCAGGGACCAGCCCCAGCACAGAGGGAAATGCCTCACTGTAGTTTCTGTGGGTAGATCAGTGTTGCCATGGGGAGGTGCCCTACAGGAATCAACATTTTCCCCTGTGCCTACATACTCAGCCTTCCTCCTCTCCGGTCTGAGCCCTCCTGGCTGGTGACTGTCCCAGGCAGCCTTTTGGCCTGCTGAAGGGACGAGGTCGTGCTTGGCATTTCAGATGATTGGCTGGAGGGAGTTTGCTCTGTAGTGTTGTGACAGGTGCTGAGTGTTGGCTACTTCCACTCAGCCCTCAGACTGGAGAGGGATGTGGCTGCAGAGGGCTGAGTGGAAGTAGATCTGAGACAAGAAAATGGGCCCCAGAACAGATCTCTAGAGACAGCCTTCTATCCAAGGAGGCAAGTACTACTGTAGGTGCTACTTACCTGTTCTCCTGCTAAGGATCTGACCTAGAGCCATGCCCAGTACCTAGTGGAAACCAGTAGACAGACCTATGCTTAGCCAAGCCTGCTGTTGGCTCCAGCTACGTGTGCACCAGGATAAAGAAGCTGCCTGAGCCATAAAGCAGCATTGCATCCCTCAGCTGGTGGTGGGAAGCTTCCGAGGTGGCAGTGTGCGGCTGCCTGCAGAAACGAGGCAGGACAGTTGGGTCCCATACTTGGCTCTGCTGTTGGTTTGCTCTAGCCCCAAGGTACTTTCAACACCTCCATGTGTTCAGTCACAGGTCGTGCAGGATGACTGTAACCCATCTGGTCATTTTCTAAGTAGAAAGAAGGAAGTTGATACATGTTGATGAGGCCTGGTACTTTGTGGCCATCAACTGTGGCTTGCAGGAACCTTCGGGGAGAATGCTATTCTGTGAGGGCTTTTTTTGTACCTCACTTCTTGGGTGCATTAAAAATCACAGCCACAGAGCACGGTGATAAGTGTCTGCACTAGAATGTTCCTCTGCTGTTTTATGCCCTCTTGTTGTACCCATGTATAACATATTATGCACCGTCCAGTAGATACTTGTGAAAAAATGTTACATTTTGCACAGGATACATAGCAGAGCGCAAGGTCATTAAGCTTGTTTCTGATGAAGTGCAAATCCTTATGGCTTTCCCCCCACACACTTTATTGTACTTATAAAACAAAATAAGAAAAAAATGTATGCACTGAGTTTGAAAATCAAGATATAGGAAAAGGGAGTACAGCTAAATAAAGCTCCCCAAAACTTCTTTGGGAGGAGTGGAAAAATTCCCAAACTTTAAGCCAGAATGGAGAAGCAAAGAGATTTGCTTAAAATAGCACAAGCTCTTGTGATGGAACTGCTGAGTAGCTAATGTCCTTGGCTTTTTTAGCTAGCCAGTTATTTAAAATAGCTCCTGCCCACAGTGTTTGCTTTATGGTGTTCTTCTCCTTCCTTCCACCTATTCTCTTTTCATTTTCTTCAGAGAGATATTTTATCAGATCTAGCCACTGAGAGTAGGGGAGACAGAGATTAAATTGAGATGGTTAGGAGGCTAATGTTTTCAGTCCACAGAAGAGATTTGGAAGCTTGAGAGGCTTCTTGTAGTTCAGCCCATGCTGGAGGGCTGGGCTTGCCACTGAGGATTAGTTGAGGGAATTGCAAAGTAAGAGTAAGTTGGATGAGTCAAAGACCTGTTCTGTGCCTCAGTTTCCCTTCTGTACAAGGTGATAATGACTTGATGGAGGGTATTCGCTGGATCACTCTGAAACACTTGAAGAGGAGAAGGTCTGCTGACATCTAATATTCATTTGGATCTTGTAGCCAGTGTAGGCTTTAGGTCTTTAATAGGCAGCAAAAGCCTTCCTCTGACCCTAGTGAGGCTTTCTGCTGGGTCCTGCATGGGGGACTGGTGGGCTGGGGCAGGCAAAGAATTAGAGAAAGCCCGCAGCAGGGAATCAGTGCTTTGGTGTGTATCCAGCGACCACACTCAGGGATCCTGCCAGGTCAGGATTTCACCAGGCCCCCAACTCTCCTCTCATTACAACAGCCGGTTGGCTTCATGGTAGCTCTCCCAGCAGATAGCCCTACCTCGTTAGCCTTCCCTGCCCTCCTCTTCCTCACCCCTGTGCTCCCCCTCCACCCCTTGCCCTGCCTGCCTGTCTGCGCTGCTCCTCTGACTCCCTCCCGCATTTTCCCTCTCCTCCCACACCCCACTCCTCCTTTTTTCCTCCTCTTCCCGTGACTCCAGCTCCTGCTTCCTTTTTGTCTCACACGCTCCCCCTCTCCTGCTACCCTCCCACATCCTTATAGCCTCCCCCCCCACACTCCCGCGCTCTCCCTCTCATGTCGAGGACTTGCCTCTACTCTCTGACACAGAAGCCTGTATCACTTCCAAGGCTCCTGCTGTCAGCTGGGGAATAGATAAAGATAAATGATATTATGTTAAATTCCACTTAATGACAAATTTTTAATTTTCTGAACATGGTCATTTTCTGGCTAGTGAATCAAGTGTAGGGAGCTAATTACATGAAGATCTGAACAAAAATAACTCCTAATTTTCAAGGATAATGGAAGAGAAATGTTGGAGATTAATGGCACTATTTATCTTTTTTAAATTTCTATCTTTCTCTGTGATAGCACTGCTCCCCAAGGAAAATATTCATAAAATGAAATTGAAGTCGTAACTTAATAGGTTATTAAAATTTTTGAGTGCATATCACTTTCCTTCCGCCGCACTGTAAATTTAAATTGAAGTTTGCGGCTCCTCGAGTCACCAGCGGAGTTTTTTTTATGATGGCACAATAGAGGGAAACATGCATCTTTGTCAGGAGGTATTTGCTATTCTAATTTTATGGCAGGCCGGATTATCAGAAAGGAATGTCAGAGCACGGGGAAGCTGACAACACTACAGCCTTCAGCCATGTGTTTCCATTAACGCCCAAAGCCGTCCAGGGGTTTCTCTGGACTGTTATTTTCCATTTCAGTCTTTTATCTTGATTTAAAGTGAGGGCGCCGAAAATTCAGCTCCTGTCATTTTTCTCACTCTCTCTCTTTTTCTCACTTTCTCCCTTCCCACTCCTTTTTTCTTTTTTTTTCTTTCTCTGCCTCTGCTCACCACCTCTCTTCCATCTTTTTCCTTCCCTTTTACCCCCCTCCTCTCTTTTTTTTTAATCCTCTCCCCCAGTATCTGGTGAGAGATCATCTCTCTGTGTCCCCATCCCTCCCCCATGTGTCTGTGGTCCTTTGGGTGTAAAGCTCCAGGGAATGATGCCTGGGGATGGGGACGGGGAGGATATTTTTCCTCTGTTCTCTAGGAAAGGGGCTGCCTTAAAGCTCTGCCTAGGAGCGTGGCACACAGGGCTTCCTAGGCAGCACACTGGGCCGTGGTTTTCATCAAGCGTAAATTGGATGCTGAACTTGGCTGTGAGGTTCCAGTGCCAGGGATAAGGTGCTTTGTGGTGTTGGATCCTGCTACTTCAGGAGGAGGCAGCTGCAGCAAGGGGCATGGGCAGCAGACAAGGGAATATTCAATCCTCCTTCTTCTCCACCAACTTGCTGGGTAGCCTAAGCCACTTCCCTTCACCTGCCTTTCCCTGCCTGCCTGGCATGCACCGTGGGGCAGAGGCTTCTACTTTGTGACTGCACGGGTGTGCTGCTGGAGTTTCCCAGCTGCTGCTCAACTCCACTGCAAGCTGAGGCATTCTTCAGCAGCGTTTCAATGCATCAGGGATGGGGCTGCTCAAACCTAGGCAGCTCTGTTGGTGTGTGTTGCCTCCCTCCTAGGAGGTCTGTCTTACCAGTGTGCGGCAGGCTTGACCTGTTCCTCTTCAGCCCTATCCATTTTCTTTTTCCAACAAGAGCATGTTCACCTCTGAGGGTCTGAAGGTTTTAAACCAGGGATGGAACAAAGCCAAGATTCATCTTAAATGAATGTTCAGCTCTCCCTGAATCACCAGCCTGGGACAGTTCTTCATGGCTGAAGCAGATGAGCCTGGGCTTGGACAGCAGGGATACACTTTGGGCTTCTGAATGGGAGGGGGACAAAGTGTTTCTGCTGCCCCCCTTCTCTGCACACACAGGACCTTTTGTGCTCCTTGTGCAGGTGGAAGGTTTGGGTTGTTTTTTTGGTGGGAAGTTTTGTTTAGCATATCTAGAGCCAAAGCCAGTAAATTGCAAACCAAAATCCCATTGGCTCTGGTGTAATGTTCATTCTATTTTTATTGCCTTCTGCGGTTGTGGAATCTGTTAGGTTTTCTTCCACTAAAGGACAGCTAAACCTCTGCCCTTCAACACCTACCCCTCCAAGTTGATGTCTCTTAAGATCTCATGACTCCAGTTGCTGCAGTTTGAAGAGAAGCAGCAAGTATCAAAAAGCCCAGAATAAAGCCAGGAAAGTGGGCATCTGCAGCAAGCACCCCAACTTTTGCCAGGGTCTAAAGGGACTGAGAGCAGTGTTCTCTTTACAGGCCTCACCAGATCTCAGGCTGTGTGTACCATGTGTACCTGGTATGGCAGTGCTGCCAAGGAACGAAAAATGCCAGCACCTCTGGATATGACTGCCTGCGTGAACGACAGGGCACACAGCAACTCCGTTTTTCTCCTTGGGATCAGGTCATGCAGCCATATCTTCCTCAACCCGCTGTATGGAAGGGAACTGGGCATGTACTGGCCCATCCTGGAAAATGGATGCTGGAGGCATGATCCTGGTGAAACCAGTGTCTGTTGGACAGATGTCACTGTTGTCCTGTGCCCAGCCTGCATGGGAATATATGTCAATTCCCCCATCCCATTCTTTCCACTCCATTCATGGACAATAACACTCACCCAGCCCTTGCTTTCTTTACCAGGTCAACTGCCCACATCTCTCCTCTGTCCAGTCTGAAGGGACACATCTGATGGAAATGAGAAAGTACTGGTTCTTGCTGGCCACACTGCATGGTGTGCTGTGTTAATTCAAGGCAGGAGAAGAAGCTCTAGGGTTCAGGTATTTTCTTGGCAGCTCACCCCTGCACCCAAGAGAGCTCATGTCTCCTGTCTGCACAAGGAGTGTGACAGCCCTGCTGCCACACCTGCGGGCTGGAGAGCCTGGACCACCAGTGCTTCCCTGCCCTGCTACATCCTGCTCTTCCTGCTCAGCACCAAGGAAGGGTTTTCAGGAGGAGCTCTGGAGACTGTTCCCACAGACCCTGATTTCTGCCAGAAACAGCGAACAGGAGAGGTTTTAGCAGGGCCTACTCTTGCCCTGTGACTCAGTGTGCTGGGTATGGCCCTTCTACCAGAGGCCTCAAGATTGTTTTAGAAGTGAGTGGTGATTTGCAGCTTGGAGATGGGATATTGTGCAGACCCTTCTGGACTGAGTGTCTGCTCTGCAGTGCCTGTGAATGGTTTGCATTTGATGAGTCTCTTCTGTTCCCTTGTTCCTAAGCTGGTGGCAGGTGTCACAGCGTACTAGGAAAGACAGGCAGGCTGGTGCTTAGGGGACCCTGCTTTGCCTGTCTCCTCAAGCACATCTCTGAGAGGTTGTGTAAATGGCTGCCAGGCTTCTCCCCTGCCTCAGTTTCCTCACCTGTGTGGTGAGGATAAAGGATGCTTTCCAGAGACACCTAAGGCTTTTACCTCTTGATCTCTGTGTGACATTGAGTCCTGTGGACCATAATGAAGACAAGCTAGACCAAAGTTAGTCCTTCAGCATAATAGTGTGTTCTCTTTTCCTTCGCCCCCGCCTTATTCGCTGGTGTAAGCAGCGTTGGAAAGCATGGGTCCTTAAGGGATGAGGAACAAAATAAATGCTTTTACATTTTTCCAGCTGCTTATTTTCCTTGCCCATAAGGATTCTGAGTAACAAATGAAACACGACTGCTATCTGTATGACTGATCTATTTGTATAATTCTGTCTATGGACTCAGACCCCTGAAGACACATCCAAGGAGGGAGGGTGTAGGTGGGAGGGAAGCTATTTATCCCTGATAGAAACTTTTGTGTTGGCGTTGGTGACAGCTCTTTGCCAACATGAAGGGAACGGACTTGACTGCTGGAGATGTGAAACCTCCTGGGGAACAATGTGGCAACAGAACGGAAGTGGAACATATACAAGAGAGTAGTTTTGGTCCCTGGGAAAGCACCGGTGCATCAGATGCTGTCCTGGCATGGGAAGATACTGGTGGGACAGAGTCTGTGAGGCCAATAGGGCCAGGAGGTCCCTGCTGGTGTAAATCAAGATGGCTCCATTGTGCCTGCAGTGTAAATCAGCAGTGCACCCTTTGTCATCACTGGGCCAGCCAGTCTTGCCTAGGCAGACACCGGTGGCTTTCTGAGCTGCCTTCTTACAGCTTTTCCTCTCACTGCCTCCCTCCCCATACCTTTTGCACTTGATTTGATCTTATTAATTTGATACATAGATGTGAGCTGACCGGGCCATAGCAAAGCAGCCCCGACCTTGGGGGGGAGAGGAGCATTCTACCTCCCTTTGCCAGACAACGAGGCCGGTCAGCCCTCAGTAATTGAGCTTTAATAGACTCTGAGAGGGGTGTAGCTCTCCAGGGAGTGGCCTCAGCTGGCAGCCCAGGGGGGACGTTGCCTATTGAAAAAGGCTTTCGTGACAGGAGGGAATGGTCCTCGCTCCGTGCCGACAGAGGCAGCAGAAGAATTATCAACAGGAAACACTGGACACTTAGCCAGTGCTCCTGCAAGAGTGAGTGAGCTGGAAAACCTTGCATGTGGAAGTCTGAGGTCGCTAAGTAAGGACCTACACTGGCATTATTTGGTGCTTGATTTCTGGGGCCCTGTTCCCCTCCTCTCTTTCTTGTTCACTTTCCATGTGCTCTGATCACTTACAGCTGTTTTCCTCCATCTCCTAGGACATTCTCACCCTAGGATATTGGGGTTTTTTCCACTATAAAGACATTCCTTAAGGTCCCCCCATCTCAGTGAGAAAGGAAATTCTCCCTGAAGGCTGAACTTCATGCCATGGGACTGTGCCTGAGGGGCAGATAAATTTTCCAGTTGGAGATGTGGAGGAGGCTCCAAAGATGGACAAGCCAGGCTCCAGCACCACTGACTTCTCCCAGTTGAACTCACCATTTGACTGGGAGGAACACACATGATCTTTCTCTTGTGTCTTTGAAAGAAAGATTGCCTGCAAGGTTTTAAATGAATAAAGGCCCCAAACCAGATGCACCTGGGAGCTGCTCTTGTTTTCTGGTGGAGCTGGAGGCAAAGTGCTGAAGACAGGCTGAGCCTGGAACCCAGAAACCCTCTCTCTGGGTCCTTTGCCCCCAGCACAGGATGACACCCCCATGTGAAAACTGCCCCTTCTCTTTGCAGGCTCTTTCACTGGAAGGATAAAGTTTCTCCATCCAAGTGTCAGTAAAACCCAGAGAAGTGATACAGGTTTACCTCGCCACTAAGACTGGCAATCTCTCTTCTCCTCAGATGAATTAGCAGGTGATTTCCAGATGTGAATCCTGCTCATTAGACATGGCTGTTGTTAACAGATTTCACATGATGTTCCATGCACTAAAAGCAGCTTCTGTGGGGTTTTATGACTTGGCACATGTGTGATACATGTTCCATAAGCAGCATCACCTATATAATCACATGTACCACTGTGCTTCTATGCCACTGTCACGTGAGCTCACCCTGATTTGCAGGAGTGCTTCTGCTGCCTTCACATATATTCTGGAGAAGTGTTTTTGTTGGCTCAGAGGTCACACACACTTTCCAGCTCAGCTGGTTTGTGTCTTTCACCTGAAAGCACATCCACTCCTGAGTGAATTCCACAACTGTCACAACCAAGCCTGGGTTCAGCTTGGAAAAGGGGAAGATGTGTGAGTATTTGAACAGCAGTGAAATGAGGGTATATGTGGGGGTTATTTAGGTTGGAACATATGGGCAATGGATGAAATAAATACATAAATTAAGAATACTTAGCACATACTATCTGCAGTCCTTAAAATATCTCATATGGATGGCAGTTGGATCTAGGCAGGAAATATTTTTTTTTTCTATGAGAAATTGTAAACTGCAGTTACTTCTGCTCCAAAACGGGATAAGAAGTAAAAATATGTAATGCTTTCACAAGGGGATAGTTTGACTCTCATCCTAACCTTATCTCCCTATATCCTACCCCCAAAATTTTATATCAGATCAAATGAAATATTTTCTTCCCAGTGAAACTTTTACCATATGAAATTCCCTTTTAAGTCAAAATGGCCTAAAACTTAAAAATGAAAAGTCATTTTCAATCATAAAGCAAATAGTTTTGTTTAGAAAGTGTCAGAGCTAGATGTTGCCATGGTTCCACAACTTTTTTTTTTTCCTCCCCCCCCCCCATGATTCAGGGAGAGATAGTTAGAAATTGACCCCTTCGGTTTTAATGAATTGACGCTTTGGGAAGTAAGAGGTTTTCCTGAAAAATTTGCATGTGGCTCTAGAGGAAAAAAAATTATCTTAGTGTTATCAGTTCTGGAGAGTTTTCTTTTTTTCACATCATCCTGACATCATGTGGCCAGATGAACTGAGAGATTTAAGCTTAGGAAAAGAAAGAAACCTCTTCCTAAATCTTGTAGAAAATCATGGAAACTAGAGTCCCATAGGTCGGGTTCTCTGAAGGCATACAAGTTCTCCTGCACATGGCCTTCTTGAAGGTGTTATGATTTTTTAAACCAATCTCATGATTTTGGAATCGGGAGATGATCTGATTCATCATTTTTAAGTGCTCAGTTTTAACAATACTGCATTATTCCCAGATAGCAGATGGGGAAATGGAGAAATGTGGTGAATTGCCAGCAGCAGAGCCAGAAATAGAACCCAGATGTCCTGGTCTTGTGTCGAAGCTCCCCTGTCTCTCCAGGAGGGCAATGAGTAGGCTTGTAGCGTGGGGGGATCTTCCTCCGAGTAAAAGCAAAGCCCTGATGGGCAGGGTGAATCCCCTCCAGACGCCGCAACGCCGTCCGTCCATCCATCGGCACAGCCCTACGCTGATGCAAAAAGGAGGCAGAGCGGTCCGGTGGGTCCCTGCCAGCTTTGTTGTCTGCGTCCCCGTGCCGTGACGCGTGGCTCTGCCGTTTCATTGCACGGAGTGGGCAGGTCAGCTCATGTGTGCCTTTTCCACCTCGCTGCGTGTACCGCACAGGTCAGCTCGCCTGTGGTTTAGCGTGGCTGTGGGAAGCTGCCGGCTCCCGTGTTTAGCTGCCTTCAGGCCTAGCTAAGCTGAGGCAGTGTCTGGCTCCCCAGCCACAATCTCTCGTTAGAAAGAAATTAAAAGCCACTCAATTTTGGCTAATATCCCTCTGTAGGCCTTTAACTCCACCTGTGACTAACCCATTCATAATAGCTCTGTTTTAGTGGCTTGGGTTGATGTATCCTCAATTAATTTGGGAGGAGAGCGGCAGGGCCATATCTCTTTGTCTCCCCCTCTCTAACTCCCTGTCCTGCAGTCTGTCTTCTCCCACTATTTCATCTCTGCCATCATTTCTCCATTCATTCACCCTCTTCTCCCCCACAGCTGCCTTTTTCCCCACCTCTCACTTTTTAGCGTTTTCTTCCCCAACTCCTGTTTGCCTGTCTTTCCCCTTTGTTCTCCTCATGTCCTTTAACCTTCCTCCTCTGGCTTTTTCCTCCTCCTCTTTTTTCTTGGCTGGCATCGCTTCCTTTTCCTTTATCAGCTTTCCCTTCCTTTCTCATCCCTTTTCTACCTCATTTGAACCCCTCTCTCTGACCCTCTCCCCCAGCACCTCTCCTCTCCCCCAGCTCTCCCCTTGCTGCCTCTTCATCTTTCCCCAGGTTTCAGATGCTCACGCGATTTCTCTCCCTCTTTGTTTCAGGCGCCCCCACCCCGCTCCCCACTCTCGATTATTATTAATGATAAAGGCTAAAACATCACATCAGTAATTTCTGAGTGAGTTTTGCAATGAAGCTGGGGCCTTATCAGCCCCTCCCGAGTGCCACAAATTTTACTTTTGCAATTTCACGCCTTTGGTTATTATCACGCTGCTTCGTCCCTGCTCTGCCTCGCGCTTTCCCTCCCCCCCTCCTCTGGAGAGAGTACTTAAACTTGTTTTCATTCCCTTATTCTTTATTTTTTTAATGTCCACTCTCTCTGGAGCCAGTAATGTTCTTCCTCTTTTTTCCTCTCCCATTTTCTGTTAATTCTGTGCCATCTGCCTTAGCATCTGTTAAAAATAAAATTTCCCTCACAATGAGAAGCCCTCCCTGCCTTCCCTCCATCCCCTCCCCCACAGCCTCAGCCCCCCTACTTTTCCTACCAGGGTTGTCAGAGGCTGCTGCTCTCCCTCTTGGGGTACCTCTTCATCCTTCTTCCCAACTCCCTGCCTGCCTTCCCAGGCTGGCTCAGCAGCATCTGCTGGGCTATGTGGTGGGAGTGGGAGGAGAAGGGATGAAGAAGGAGGTGGTGGGTGCAGCTGAATTGCCCTCACCCCACATGTGCATGTGTGTGTGCTCTTGCATGGGAGAATTTCTGTGAGCCTGGGCAGGGTACAACTCGCACTGAAACTGTGAATCAGTGCTGGGTCAAAGGGTGAGTCGTCTCCCTGGGACTGATGAGTGGGGCTGCCCTGGGAATAGGAAAGGGTCTGGCTGCTGTGTAATGCACTGACTCTCCACCACCCACGCTCAGAAGGTGATGGTTGTTTTGACCAGAGCTGTGGTCAGGTGTGGATTTGTGGAGCAAACTTCTACCAACCTGGTTAACATGAGCATGAAGAAAATTTCCTGGTCCAGAAAGAAGGAGGATTTGTTGAGTTCTGTCAGCGTGATTTCCCTTTATGCCCAAGCTTGAAGTAAGAAGTGAGCCAGGCCTCTGGGATTTCCCGCTTCCATAAAGATCTTGGCTGTGGGTCTGATATACATGTGAAACCTCCCTCTGGCACAGTGCCTTGGAGGGGCCTTGGTTGGTACTTCCCCTGGGCAAGTTCTTGGGGATAAGGGGATAGAGGCTCTGTTCCTCATTAACAGTTTGTGATTTCATGTCCGATAGCTTGTTTCCTACAGCAGGAGGCTGGATCCTCGTGGAGGCTGTAGGATTCGTACACCAGGCTTTGGGAACTGCCTTGGGTCAGTGCTCTCCTGTTTCAAATCCAAATCAGACCAGAGTTTGAACTGGCATCTGGCTCTTCCACCCTGCTCACCTGTGCTCTCTGGTTCCTTGGGACATGTCCCATTTTCAGCATCAGGCCCTTCCTCTGGTCAGTCAGGGTCTTTGGAGGGTGTTTGGAGCACAGTGTTTTGGGAGATTCTCAGTTCATGACACGTAGCATCAGTATCTGCAAAGCTGCAAACAACAGACGCCTGCTCACAAGCCCCTTCCTGAGGCTTTCACTCCCCAGGGGCCTTCAGCTGCTTCTTTCCTGGGATGCAGCTGAAACTTTTAAAACAACATGTCTCAGCTTCTGCTTACTCTACCACTTGCTCGTGGTCTCAGAGATAGGGCCTTGAGACTTGTGCGTGCCAGGAAACGCGTGCTTACATACTGCTGTGCATGAGTTTATCTGACGCTGTGTGTTTGTATGTGTGTTTAAGGACTTGCATACAGATGTTATGTGAGCCATCAGGTATATCTGTATGTCCAGCTGTGGATGCCTTCAGTGAAGAACTGTTGCCTTTGCCGATCTGGATGTCTGTGTGTCTGTCTCTGAATCCGTGCATGGCCAGTAAGTGCATCTGTACGTGTAAGCACGGGGGTTTGCTCTGTGTACGTCTGAGCGTGTCTACAGCAGGTGTGGTGGTGGGAGCGTACGTGAGCCCAGCTCCCTTGGCAGGTGTCTTCGGATGCCGGTGGATATGGGAAAGGAGAGTGCGGGGCCACCTGCCTCCCTCCACACATGCCTGCTCTGAGCCAGAGGGTGTGAGCGAGCAAAGTGCGTGCAGAGGGAGACCCCGGCGAGTTTACATGGAGCGCATCCCACCCTCTGTCTCCCTGCAGCGCCTCCATTAACAGCCACACTGAAGGGGCTCAGAAGCAGCGTGATCCTGCTCCAGCACAATAACCTCTGCGGCTTTGATAACAACAAGCCCCCTTAAGCCCTCTTCCTCCCCCCAGCTCCCCTTTCCCCTCCCCTGCCCCCTTTGAGCCCTGCCGACAATAGGCAGGCCTGCTGCAGTGCTGCCCACAGCCTGGGCAGGCACACAAAGCCGCCGAGAGCTTACAGGAATTCTTTGGCAGGCTGCTGGTTGCTGCGGAGAAGAAGAAGGGCCCTTCATACTCGGAAGCTGTCTCATTGCCCCTGGCCCTATTCTCTTCCCGTGTTTGATAGACACTGAGCCACGGTAATCTCTCTCTGCCCCGAGGGGAACAACAGCTTTTGTGAAACAGATTTTTACAAACTGTTTTGACCCCACATCCCTGGCCCCCCCTTCCCTTGCCTCCCCCCTTCCCTCCCCTCCAGTTCACTGGCTGTATCAGTGTCACATAATTAAATCAGCTTTCCTGTTTGCCTCTGCTTCCTGCTAATTGTTTGCTCACAGCTAGGATTAGTAAATCAGGGTTATTTTTCACATCTCCTCACACAGGTTTTTCTGCTGTAGGAGGCCACTTCATGGTTCTTGGCCTCCTTACTAGCCTGCTCCTCATGCACTGTGGACAAACAGCTCTGTGGGCCTTGGAGGTGCAGGGAGGTTGTTGGGCTTCCCAAGAGACCACCTGGCAGTTCTGCAGGCTGCAGAAGGGAGAGAATCTGTATCAGTATTTCTTTTTTCACTGACTTTTGCAAAAGAGGCTGGAGATTTTCCATAAGAAGAAGCATTTTGAGGGTGGGGGTGACCCCATTGGGCACTTGGTGAGCCAAACACCCATGCTGCAGATCAAGTTGCAGCTCAGGGGCTGGTCAAATGAGGAGCTCCTCAAATGCAGGCTCGTGATAATCCCTTTGGGAACTGCTGAGCCACACCATTTTAATGGCATTAGCATGAGGGGTAAGCCTAAAGCAAATACTTGGTGTCACTACTGCAAGTGCATCACAGTATAAGAAGTTATCTCCCATTAGCTAAGCCCATATAGCTCCTCAGGATTGCAGCCTGACCCAGCTAGGAGGCAAAATGAAGTAGTTTACACCACCGTTCTGGTGGCTCTTCATTCTGCAGTTCAGGGAGGCTAAAAGTGGGTTGCAGAGCTCAGCTGACGGATTGCAAATGGTTAAGGCACAGTTACATCATCTTTTGTGAGCCTGGACTTCATCTTCAAGGCTGATCAAAACGCTTGAATAAACATTTTGCTTTGGAAGGAGGAAAATAATGATTTGATTAAGCTAATCTGTGCAGAAAGTATCTTTTTGCAACAAGCAGTTGGAAAAATTCATTCTGATTTTCAGGAGGAGGGAGCAGAATATGTACAACATTGTACTCCTTGTTTTGTCCTGCAGAACTACTGCTGGTGTGGCCTTGGTCTTTCAGGAAACTATGTGATTTTTTTTTTCTCTATTGGGAGAAATTTGTGCTGAAATCCCTCAAATATTGAAGAAAAGTTTGCACAAAGATAATCAGACAATTCTGTTTTTCATCCACGTCATTTTCAGCGTTAAAACCTTCTCCTTTCCTAGTGCTATCAATTAGTCATTCATCCTTTGACGTCATGGGCTAAGAATCTAAAGTAGCTGTAAATATAAATGTAACTGCTATTTCCTTCTTACTCGATGCTAAACAGACCCAAAAATCTTTAGCTGGACATCTGAGGACTCTTGGCTAGCTGATGGAGTGGTCTTGAAGATAGGAAATATTTTTCCCCTCTAAGCCCAGAGGTCATTAATAATAATAATAATAACATCAATAACAACTAAAATAACAGTCTTGTCCTCTGCAAAATCTATCTAGGTGCTTCACACTGAAAGCTTTACCTGCAAAAGAAAAACTTTCTGTTTCACATGGACCTTTTGACTTTCCACTGCAGCTGCTCTCTCACTCCAGACTGCTTGGGTGAGTGATCCTGGGCCCTTGGTATTTCTCAGCCACGTTGAATGGAAAAGCCCAGCATTTTCTGTTGGGAGATTCCCTTTCTGCTCTCCATATTCTTATGTCTGTGTTGATTCAGTAGGGATCCTGTCTCTGGTAGGTTCTAGGAGGGAAAATGGCTTGAACAGGAAGATAGCAAATACACCAAGCCCTGTGTGTTTAAGACAGATTCCTTTTTTACCAGACTCCCAGTACTGCACTACACTGAAAGTGTACTACTTAGATGTAGTTTGTGAAGGTACAGCTGAAACTTTGCCTGCTCCCTGCGTGTAGCAAAGGGTGTGCATTGCCACTGGACCACTGCAAAGCATGCTGGGATTCGGGTTCAGAACTGGCTTTCCAGTTTTCCGCTTCTCCGGCCAGAGGATCTCCTCCTGCTCCAGCACCTGAGAACGTGGGCCAGCGTGCATCAGCCACCAAGAAACTCAGCTGCAGGGCTACATGCACAGCCAGCCACTGTTCCCCATTTGCAAATTGGCCAGGGCCTGGTGCATGGTAAAGCTCTGCTATTCTTTTCCTTGTTTAGATTTACCCATCCAACTTTCCTGCTAGAACAATGTTAGATGGAGCCCTGAGTAAATGAATCTGCTTTGGGTGGTTGCTAATTAATTGGCTAATTATTAGGCTGACTGATGGTTTAGTTGATGATTCAGTGGTTGCTGGTAGCTTCATCATATGGGTAAAAGCATCCTTCATGTCTTTCCTGGGGAATGGAGTGAATACAGGGCTGGGAAACAGGAGTTTCTTCTAGATCTTCCTTTGTCCTGATGGGGTTTTGTAGCCTGGGACAAAGATCTCTGCCTCAGTTTCCCTAGCTGTAAGATGGAAGTAAGCATTCATAGCTCATTGGAGTGTTATGGACATTAATTAGTTCCCGCTTGTTAAGGGTTATTTGAAAATGTAAAATGCAATTATCTGATTACCCAAGTAACAAGCTGGTTTTCTGGTTGGCAGGATGGCTAGCAAATTGGTGAGTTACTTAACTAGCTTGGTTAATGACCTGGTGCCATTTACTATGAGAACAAAATGATGTTCGGACATCTCCTTTCAACAGTATGGAGCTATGTGTTTTTTCCCTGAGATAATGAATGGTGGGAACACCGTTATTCAATATAATAATTTTAGATCAAAAATCGGTGCAGGGTTAAACTATAATTTAGAGTTCTATTTCGGAATTCGTTATCATTCAGGTTTAAATGGTTCCTCGGAATAGATTTCAGCACAAGCGAGGTAAGCCCTAATAAATCACGGGCTAGGCAAGTTTTCTCACTGTAACAGGCTGCCTCGCCGAGCAGTGGGGAGAGAAATTCCCCCGGTGAGGAGTCTGGCCCCTTTCCGCGGAGGATGCGGGGAGTGCAGCTCCCGGAGCCGGGGGGCTGGACGGC